>NC_134356.1:498940629-499241083 GCF_048569485.1 Anomaloglossus baeobatrachus | reverse complement strand
AAAGAAGCATTCTTCTTAAAATACTAGGTTAAAAAGTTTTAAGATCAATCCAGGGATGAAAGCAGGCATGTTGAGAGGGGCTTTGGATGGATAGCTTCCAAAACAAGTGGAGGATCAGCAGAGCTACAAACCAGTGATCTCACACTATGGTGGCACCACATCTCCTACCACCAGGACCAGGGATCTCACACTATAGTGGTATCACATCTCCTACCACCAGAACCAGGGATCTCACACTATAGTGGTACCACATCTCCTACCACCAGAACCAGGGATCTCACACTATAGTGGTATCACATCTCCTACCACCAGAACCAGGGATCTCACACTATAGTGGTATCACATCTCCTACCACCAGAACCAGGGATCTCACTCTATAGTGGTACCACATCTCCTACCACCAGAACCAGGGATCTCACACTATAGTGATACCACATCTCCTACCACCAGAACCAGGGATCTCACACTATAGTGGTATCACATCTCCTACCACCAGAACCAGGGATCTCACTCTATAGTGATACCACATCTCCTACCACCAGAACCAGGGATCTCACACTATAGTGGTACCACATCTCCTACCACCAGAACCAGGGATCTCACACTATAGTGGTATCACATCTCCTACCACCAGAACCAGGGATCTCACACTATAGTGGTATCACATCTCCTACCACCAGAACCAGGGATCTCACTCTATAGTGATACCACATCTCCTACCACCAGAACCAGGGATCTCACACTATAGTGGTACCACATCTCCTACCACCAGAACCAGGGATCTCACACTATAGTGGTATCACATCTCCTACCACCAGAAGCAGGGATCTCACTCTATAGTGATACTACATCTCCTACCACCAGAACTAGGGATCCCACACTATGGTGGCACCACATCTCCTACCACCAGAACCAGGGATCTCACACTATAGTGGTACCACATCTCCTACCACCAGAACTAGGGATCCCACACTATGGTGGCACCACATCTCCTACCACCAGAACCAGGGATCTCACACTATAGTGGTACCACATCTCCTACCACCAGAACCAGGGATCTCACACTATAGTGGTATCACATCTCCTACCACCAGAACCAGGGATCTCACACTATAGTGATACCACATCTCCTACCACCAGAACTAGGGATCCCACACTATGGTGGCACCACATCTCCTACCACCAGAACCAGGGATCTCACACTATAGTGGTACCACATCTCCTACCACCAGAACTAGGGATCCCACACTATGGTGGCACCACATCTCCTACCACCAGAACCAGGGATCTCACACTATAGTGGTACCACATCTCCTACCACCAGAACCAGGGATCTCACACTATGGTGGCACCACATCTCCTACTACCAAAACCAGGGATCTCACACTATAGTGGCACCACATCTCCTACCACCAGAACCAGGGATCTCACACTATAGTGGTATCACATCTCCTACCACCAGGACCAGGGATCTCACACTATAGTGGTACCACATCTCCTACCACCAGGACCAGGGATCTCACACTATGGTGGCACCACAGCTACTACCACCAGAACCAGGGATCTCACTCTATAGTGATACCACATCTCCTACCACCAGAACTAGGGATCCCACACTATGGTGGCACCACATCTCCTACGACCAGAACCTAGATGAACATCAAACCATCACAGTTCAGCCGAATGTCGCCTTTCCACATAAAACCAATTTTACGATGGCCAAGTTAACTTTTGTTGCTAGGCACGACCGTGCTGGCAGCGCTGTGAAAGAGAAGAAAATGCTACAGCCAGCTGTGTTGTTCACAGTCGGGTAATCTCTCTATAGCTGTGAATGGATATGGGGCCAGTAGCCTGTTGTGGCCAAGGACAGAATGATGGATGATCAACATACTGTGCCCAAGTAGAAGAAGAAAGACAGAAGTTCAATGCGCCGCTGTTAAAATGCTAATATGGGTTAGGTAACAAAAGAGCAATGGGACAGAAGAGTTCGGAGGGACAGGCACCCCTCATGTTTCGTGTGCGCACTAGCCACTTGATGGCTCTTCATCCTTACGTATTAGCATATAGGAAATCATCCAGCTCTCACAGGCTTATTATTAGCTGCATTGAGTCTTGTATATGTGACACTGTATCTAGACCATGACAGGTCTCCCGCAGCTTCAGAAATTGGCATTGGACCGTTAAAATATGATTTTCCTCCAACATTTCTCAGTGACAAGGAAAAAAAAAAAGCCTGAACACAATTTCTTCTGAAGCAGAAATTGGCAGCTATTCTCCCAGTAAGTAAGAACTTAATTTAATGGCTTACACGGATTTCTGACTGTAACCGTAATGGCTTATCTAATGTATGAAAACAGATCATCTCTCCAAACAGACATGAGCAATGCCTTCACTGTTTTAATTATGTACACTTTGCTACTTCTTGGGGAAAAACTCATCTATCGGAGTAAACAATTCCCTTCTTTTTCTGCCATGAATAGTAAAGCCCTGATTAACGCTCCTTTTCTTTTTTTAGATTCTATTTCCGGCATTAGTAATTCTATTTGGACTTTGCTGCACTCGATTACTCGGAAATTAATTTTATATACGTCCTAAAGTCCCAATCTTAGAAAAGAAGAGCTCCAGTAGTGGCCGCTATCAGTCACGTATCAACGCGTTTTGAGTTTTTTTTGTATATGGAGAGTAAGCAGTGATCAAGGGGCAGTAAACTATTCAGTCTCTAGCCTAATATGGCTGCTTCCAGAGAACGATAGCTTGCAATCAACTACAAAGGACAAGTGAATGATTTACGTCAGGTTCAGAGTCCTTGGTAATCAGCGCTTGATGCGTTTTCAGGGTTTTTTGTATATGGAGAGTAAGCAGTGATCACGGGGCAGTACACCATTGTGGTCGGTCTCTAGCCTAATATGGCTGCTTCCAGAGAACGATAGCTTGTAATCAACTACAAAGGTCAAGTGAATGATGGAGGTCAGGTTCAGAGTTATTGGAAATCAGCGCTTGACGCGTTTTGAGTTTTTTGTATATGGAGAGTAAGTAGTGATCATGGGGCAGTAAATCATTGTGGTCAGTCTCTAGCCTAATATGGCTGCTTTCAAAGAACGATAGCTTGCAATCAACTACAAAGGACAAGTGAATGATGGACATCAGCTTGAGAGTTATTGAAAATCAGTGCTTGACGCGTTTTCAGGGTTTTTTTTGTATATGGAGACTAAGCAGTGATCACGGGGCAGTAAACCATTGTGGTCGGACTCTAGCCTAATATGGCTGCTTCCAAAGAACGATAGCTTGCAATCAACTACAAAGGACAAGTGAATGATGGACATCAGCTTGAGAGTTATTGGAAATCAGCGCTTGACGCGTTTTGAGTTTTTTTGTATATAGAGAGTAAGCAGTGATCATGGGGCAGTAAACCATTGCGGTCGGTCTCTAGCCTAATATGGCTGCTTCCACTTAACGATAGCTTGCAATCAACTACAAAGGACAAGTGAATGATGGCCGTAAGGTTCAGAGTCCTTGGAAGTCGGCCCTTCAGCTGCTGAGGGTGATGACAGGCGTGCAATGCCAGGCATCATTACAATGTGCGTTCTCAGGAGTAGTAAGTCATGACCTCACAAGTCCTCATTTATGCAATGATAATTACATTCACGGTAGGGCTTGCTATTCCTCATCTTACATTTAGAAGATTCTTATTTAACAATGCCTTAAGGAGCTAGCGTTAATCAGACCCGTTGAGACAAGTAATCTAAAGATAAGATGATATA
Organism: Anomaloglossus baeobatrachus; assembly: GCF_048569485.1. Lineage (NCBI taxonomy): Eukaryota > Metazoa > Chordata > Amphibia > Anura > Aromobatidae > Anomaloglossus > Anomaloglossus baeobatrachus. Next base: position 499,237,322 of record NC_134356.1, on the reverse strand, counting down.
AGGATGAGCCTGGCTCCCAGAAGAGCAGACAAACCTCGGGCCCATTACCTGTGGCTGCAAGAAACCTCCCAGCAATGATGAGGGTAGTAGTTCAGAAGCTACTACCTTCTCGAGGAAGCGTCCTCATCACAGACAGGTCTTCCACCGATTCATTGCTATTTTTACTTTCCAATTTCTACCTGCATTGATTTAATTACACGTCGCCTATAGGTGGGAGCACAAATATGACAGATCTTACAAGGACTTGTGGCCCTCTTTTAATTAGATGCTTGAGATCTGCCATTAGATAAGAATGACAGGACACATCCATCTTCCCATGAATTTCCTTGGCACAAGGTAAATGTTTACCGGTTGTGTCATCAGCCAATGCGGAGCGCAGGATGCTCATTAGGTGCACGGTTACATTAACCACATGAATGCCTGGCCCCGGGCTAAGGAATAGAAGTAACAACAGTAATAATCACAATGTAAAAGGAGGATTAGGAGACACAGCACAGGTAATGGAGAGAGGCACGCGTGCACATACATGGTCCTATATACCGCCCCGGAGCAGGCAACATATGGATAATGGACTTGTAGTGCCACACCTGCCCGGAGCCCAGACTGGAGCTGCGGTATCGATAGGTGTTGCACTAAATCCAGCTCCACAGTCCTAACAAGAAAGCCATCATGCTTATATAATCAGAGCCGGACTAACATGCAGGAACCTGCTGTCCACACATCCATCAGAGCCGGACTAACATGCAGGAACCTGCTGCCCACACATCCATCAGAGCCGGACTAACATGCAGGAACCTGCTGATCACACATCCATCAGAGCCGGACTAACATACAGGAACCTGCTGTCCACACATCCATCAGAGCCAGACTAACATGCAGGAACCTGCTGCCCACACATCCATCAGAGCCGGACTAACATGCAGGAACCTGCTGCCCACACATCCATCAGAGCCGGACTAACATGCAGGAACCTGCTGACCACACATCCATCAGAGCCGGACTAACATGCAGGAACCTGCTGTCCACACATCCATCAGATCCGGACTAACATGCAGGAACCTGCTGTCCACACATCCATCAGAGCCGGACTAACATGCAGGAACCTGCTGCCCACACATCCATCAGAGCCGGACTAACATGCAGGAACCTGCTGCCCACACATCCATCAGAGCCGGACTAACATGCAGGAACCTGCTGCCCACACATCCATCAGAGCCGGACTAACATGCAGGAACCTGCTGCCCACACATCCATCAGAGCCGGACTAACATGCAGGAACCTGCTGTCCACACATCCATCAGAGCCAGACTAACATGCAGGAACCTGCTGCCCACACATCCATCAGAGCCGGACTAACATGCAGGAACCTGCTGTCCACACATCCATCAGAGCCGGACTAACATGCAGGAACCTGCTGACCACACATCCATCAGATCCGGACTAACATGCAGGAACCTGCTGTCCACACATCCATCAGATCCGGACTAACATGCAGGAACCTGCTGTCCACACATCCATCAGAGCCGGACTAACATGCAGGAACCTGCTGCCCACACATCCATCAGAGCCGGACTAACATGCAGGAACCTGCTGCCCACACATCCATCAGAGCCGGACTAACATGCAGGAACCTGCTGCCCACACATCCATCAGAGCCGGACTAACATGCAGGAACCTGCTGCCCACACATCCATCAGATCCGGACTAACATGCAGGAACCTGCTGCCCACACATCCATCAGATCCGGACTAACATGCAGGAACCTGCTGCCCACACATCCATCAGATCCGGACTAACATACAGGAACCTGCTGTCCACACATCCATCAGAGCCGGACTAACATGCAGGAACCTGCTGCCCACACATCCATCAGAGCCGGACTAACATGCAGGAACCTGCTGCCCACACATCCATCAGAGCCGGACTAACATGCAGGAACCTGCTGCCCACACATCCATCAGAGCCGGACTAACATGCAGGAACCTGCTGTCCACACATCCATCAGAGCCGGACTAACATGCAGGAACCTGCTGTCCACACATCCATCAGAGCCGGACTAACATGCAGGAACCTGCTGCCCACACATCCATCAGATCCGGACTAACATGCAGGAACCTGCTGCCCACACATCCATCAGAGCCGGACTAACATGCAGGAACCTGCTGCCCACACATCCATCAGAGCTGGACTAACATGCAGGAACCTGCTGTCCACACATCCATCAGAGCCGGACTAACATGCAGGAACCTGCTGCCCACACATCCATCAGATCCGGACTAACATGCAGGAACCTGCTGTCCACACATCCATCAGATCCGGACTAACATGCAGGAACCTGCTGCCCACACATCCATCAGATCCGGACTAACATACAGGAACCTGCTGACCACACATCCATTAGATCCGGACTAACATACAGGAACCTGCTGTCCACACATCAATCAGAGCCGGACTAATATACAGGAACCTGCTGTCCACACATCCATCAGAGCCGGACTAACATGCAGGAACCTGCTGCCCACACATCCATCAGAGCCGGACTAACATGCAGGAACCTGCTGCCCACACATCCATCAGAGCCGGACTAACATACAGGAACCTGCTGTCCACACATCAATCAGAGCCGGACTAACATACAGGAACCTGCTGTCCACACATCCATCAGAGCCGGACTAACATGCAGGAACCTGCTGTCCACACATCCATCAGAGCCAGACTAACATACAGGAACCTGCTGCCCACACATCCATCAGAGCCGGACTAACATGCAGGAACCTGCTGCCCACACATCCATTAGAGCCGGACTAACATGCAGGAACCTGCTGTCCACACATCCATCAGATCCGGACTAACATGCAGGAACCTGCTGCCCACACATCCATCAGAGCCGGACTAACATGCAGGAACCTGCTGTCCACACATCCATCAGATCCGGACTAACATGCAGGAACCTGCTGCCCACACATCCATCAGAGCCGGACTAACATGCAGGAACCTGCTGTCCACACATCCATCAGAGCCGGACTAACATGCAGGAACCTGCTGACCACACATCCATCAGAGCCGGACTAACATACAGGAACCTGCTGTCCACACATCCATCAGAGCCGGACTAACATGCAGGAACCTGCTGCCCACACATCCATCAGAGCCGGACTAACATGCAGGAACCTGCTGCCCACACATCCATCAGAGCCGGACTAACATGCAGGAACCTGCTGCCCACACATCCATCAGAGCCGGACTAACATGCAGGAACTGCTGCCCACACATCCATCAGATCCGGACTAACATGCAGGAACCTGCTGCCCACACACCCATCAGAGCCGGACTAACATGCAGGAACCTGCTGTCCACACATCCATCAGAGCCGGACTAACATGCAGGAACCTGCTGCCCACACATCCATCAGAGCCGGACTAACATGCAGGAACCTGCTGCCCACACACCCATCAGAGCCGGACTAACATGCAGGAACCTGCTGTCCACACATCCATCAGAGCCGGACTAACATGCAGGAACCTGCTGCCCACACATCCATCAGATCCGGACTAACATGCAGGAACCTGCTGCCCACACATCCATCAGATCCGGACTAACATGCAGGAACCTGCTGCCCACACATCCATCAGAGCCGGACTAACATGCAGGAACCTGCTGCCCACACATCCATCAGATCCGGACTAACATGCAGGAACCTGCTGCCCACACACCCATCAGAGCCGGACTAACATGCAGGAACCTGCTGACCACACATCCATCAGAGCCGGACTAACATGCAGGAACCTGCTGCCCACACATCCATCAGAGCCGGACTAACATGCAGGAACCTGCTGTCCACACATCCATCAGAGCCGGACTAACATGCAGGAACCTGCTGCCCACACACCCATCAGAGCCGGACTAACATGCAGGAACCTGCTGACCACACATCCATCAGAGCCGGACTAACATGCAGGAACCTGCTGCCCACACATCCATCAGAGCCGGACTAACATACAGGAACCTGCTGTCCACACATCAATCAGAGCCGGACTAACATACAGGAACCTGCTGTCCACACATCCATCAGAGCCGGACTAACATGCAGGAACCTGCTGCCCACACATCCATCAGAGCCGGACTAACATACAGGAACCTGCTGTCCACACATCAATCAGAGCCGGACTAACATACAGGAACCTGCTGTCCACACATCCATCAGAGCCGGACTAACATGCAGGAACCTGCTGCCCACACATCCATTAGAGCCGGACTAACATGCAGGAACCTGCTGTCCACACATCCATCAGATCCGGACTAACATGCAGGAACCTGCTGCCCACACATCCATCAGAGCCGGACTAACATGCAGGAACCTGCTGTCCACACATCCATCAGATCCGGACTAACATGCAGGAACCTGCTGCCCACACATCCATCAGAGCCGGACTAACATGCAGGAACCTGCTGTCCACACATCCATCAGATCCGGACTAACATGCAGGAACCTGCTGCCCACACATCCATCAGAGCCGGACTAACATGCAGGAACCTGCTGCCCACACATCCATCAGAGCCGGACTAACATGCAGGAACCTGCTGCCCACACATCCATCAGAGCCGTACTAACATGCAGGAACCTGCTGCCCACACATCCATCAGAGCCGGACTAACATGCAGGAACCTGCTGTCCACACATCCATCAAAGCCGGACTAACATGCAGGAACCTGCTGACCACACATCCATCAGAGCCGGACTAACATACAGGAACCTGCTGTCCACACATCCATCAGAGCCGGACTAACATGCAGGAACCTGCTGCCCACACATCCATCAGAGCCGGACTAACATGCAGGAACCTGCTGCCCACACATCCATCAGAGCCGGACTAACATGCAGGAACCTGCTGCCCACACATCCATCAGAGCCGGACTAACATGCAGGAACTGCTGCCCACACATCCATCAGATCCGGACTAACATGCAGGAACCTGCTGCCCACACACCCATCAGAGCCGGACTAACATGCAGGAACCTGCTGTCCACACATCCATCAGAGCCGGACTAACATGCAGGAACCTGCTGCCCACACATCCATCAGAGCCGGACTAACATGCAGGAACCTGCTGCCCACACACCCATCAGAGCCGGACTAACATGCAGGAACCTGCTGTCCACACATCCATCAGAGCCGGACTAACATGCAGGAACCTGCTGCCCACACATCCATCAGATCCGGACTAACATGCAGGAACCTGCTGCCCACACATCCATCAGATCCGGACTAACATGCAGGAACCTGCTGCCCACACATCCATCAGAGCCGGACTAACATGCAGGAACCTGCTGCCCACACATCCATCAGATCCGGACTAACATGCAGGAACCTGCTGCCCACACACCCATCAGAGCCGGACTAACATGCAGGAACCTGCTGACCACACATCCATCAGAGCCGGACTAACATGCAGGAACCTGCTGCCCACACATCCATCAGATCCGGACTAACATGCAGGAACCTGCTGTCCACACATCCATCAGAGCCGGACTAACATGCAGGAACCTGCTGACCACACATCCATCAGAGCCGGACTAACATGCAGGAACCTGCTGTCCACACATCCATCAGAGCCGGACTAACATGCAGGAACCTGCTGTCCACACATCCATCAGAGCCGGACTAACATGCAGGAACCTGCTGCCCACACATCCATCAGATCCGGACTAACATGCAGGAACCTGCTGCCCACACACCCATCAGAGCCGGACTAACATGCAGGAACCTGCTGACCACACATCCATCAGAGCCGGACTAACATGCAGGAACCTGCTGTCCACACATCCATCAGAGCCGGACTAACATGCAGGAACCTGCTGCCCACACACCCATCAGATCCGGACTAACATGCAGGAACCTGCTGCCCACACATCCATCAGATCCGGACTAACATGCAGGAACCTGCTGCCCACACATCCATCAGAGCCGGACTAACATGCAGGAACCTGCTGCCCACACATCCATCAGAGCCGGACTAACATGCAGGAACCTGCTGCCCACACATCCATCAGAGCCGGACTAACATGCAGGAACCTGCTGACCACACATCCATCAGAGCCGGACTAACATGCAGGAACCTGCTGTCCACACATCCATCAGAGCCGGACTAACCTGCAGGAACCTGCTGTCCACACATCCATCAGAGCCGGACTAACATGCAGGAACCTGCTGCCCACACACCCATCAGATCCGGACTAACATGCAGGAACCTGCTGCCCACACATCCATCAGATCCGGACTAACATGCAGGAACCTGCTGCCCACACATCCATCAGAGCCGGACTAACATGCAGGAACCTGCTGCCCACACATCCATCAGATCCGGACTAACATGCAGGAACCTGCTGACCACACACCCATCAGATCCGGACTAACATGCAGGAACCTGCTGCCCACACATCCATCAGATCCGGACTAACATGCAGGAACCTGCTGCCCACACATCCATCAGATCCGGACTAACATGCAGGAACCTGCTGACCACACATCCATCAGATCCGGACTAACATGCAGGAACCTGCTGCCCACACATCCATCAGAGCCGGACTAACATGCAGGAACCTGCTGTCCACACATCCATCAGATCCGGACTAACATGCAGGAACCTGCTGCCCACACATCCATCAGAGCCGGACTAACATGCAGGAACCTGCTGCCCACACATCCATCAGATCCGGACTAACATGCAGGAACCTGCTGACCACACACCCATCAGATCCGGACTAACATGCAGGAACCTGCTGCCCACACATCCATCAGATCCGGACTAACATGCAGGAACCTGCTGCCCATACATCCATCAGATCCGGACTAACATGCAGGAACCTGCTGACCACACATCCATCAGATCCGGACTAACATGCAGGAACCTGCTGCCCACACATCCATCAGAGCCGGACTAACATGCAGGAACCTGCTGCCCACACATCCATCAGAGCCGGACTAACATGCAGGAACCTGCTGTCCACACATCCATCAGATCCGGACTAACATGCAGGAACCTGCTGCCCACACATCCATCAGAGCCGGACTAACATGCAGGAACCTGCTGCCCACACATCCATCAGAGCCGGACTAACATGCAGGAACCTGCTGTCCACACATCCATCAGAGCCGGACTAACATGCAGGAACCTGCTGCCCACACATCCATCAGAGCCGGACTAACATGCAGGAACCTGCTGCCCACACATCCATCAGAGCCGGACTAACATGCAGGAACCTGCTGCCCACACATCCATCAGAGCCGGACTAACATGCAGGAACCTGCTGTCCACACATCCATCAGATCCGGACTAACATGCAGGAACCTGCTGACCACACACCCATCAGATCCGGACTAACATGCAGGAACCTGCTGCCCACACATCCATCAGATCCGGACTAACATGCAGGAACCTGCTGCCCATACATCCATCAGATCCGGACTAACATGCAGGAACCTGCTGACCACACATCCATCAGATCCGGACTAACATGCAGGAACCTGCTGCCCACACATCCATCAGAGCCGGACTAACATGCAGGAACCTGCTGTCCACACATCCATCAGATCCGGACTAACATGCAGGAACCTGCTGCCCACACATCCATCAGATCCGGACTAACATGCAGGAACCTGCTGTCCACACATCCATCAGAGCCGGACTAACATGCAGGAACCTGCTGCCCACACATCCATCAGAGCCGGACTAACATGCAGGAACCTGCTGTCCACACATCCATCAGAGCCGGACTAACATGCAGGAACCTGCTGCCCACACATCCATCAGAGCCGGACTAACATGCAGGAACCTGCTGCCCACACATCCATCAGAGCCGGACTAACATGCAGGAACCTGCTGCCCACACATCCATCAGAGCCGGACTAACATGCAGGAACCTGCTGTCCACACATCCATCAGATCCGGACTAACATGCAGGAACCTGCTGTCCACACACCCATCAGAGCCGGACTAACATGCAGGAACCTGCTGCCCACACATCCATCAGAGCCGGACTAACATGCAGGAACCTGCTGCCCACACATCCATCAGATCCGGACTAACATGCAGGAACCTGCTGACCACACACCCATCAGATCCGGACTAACATGCAGGAACCTGCTGCCCACACATCCATCAGATCCGGACTAACATGCAGGAACCTGCTGCCCACACATCCATCAGATCCGGACTAACATGCAGGAACCTGCTGACCACACATCCATCAGATCCGGACTAACATGCAGGAACCTGCTGCCCACACATCCATCAGAGCCGGACTAACATGCAGGAACCTGCTGTCCACACATCCATCAGATCCGGACTAACATGCAGGAACCTGCTGCCCACACATCCATCAGAGCCGGACTAACATGCAGGAACCTGCTGCCCACACATCCATCAGATCCGGACTAACATGCAGGAACCTGCTGACCACACACCCATCAGATCCGGACTAACATGCAGGAACCTGCTGCCCACACATCCATCAGATCCGGACTAACATGCAGGAACCTGCTGCCCATACATCCATCAGATCCGGACTAACATGCAGGAACCTGCTGACCACACATCCATCAGATCCGGACTAACATGCAGGAACCTGCTGCCCACACATCCATCAGAGCCGGACTAACATGCAGGAACCTGCTGCCCACACATCCATCAGAGCCGGACTAACATGCAGGAACCTGCTGTCCACACATCCATCAGATCCGGACTAACATGCAGGAACCTGCTGCCCACACATCCATCAGAGCCGGACTAACATGCAGGAACCTGCTGTCCACACATCCATCAGATCCGGACTAACATGCAGGAACCTGCTGCCCACACATCCATCAGATCCGGACTAACATGCAGGAACCTGCTGTCCACACATCCATCAGAGCCGGACTAACATGCAGGAACCTGCTGCCCACACATCCATCAGAGCCGGACTAACATGCAGGAACCTGCTGTCCACACATCCATCAGAGCCGGACTAACATGCAGGAACCTGCTGCCCACACATCCATCAGAGCCGGACTAACATGCAGGAACCTGCTGCCCACACATCCATCAGAGCCGGACTAACATGCAGGAACCTGCTGCCCACACATCCATCAGAGCCGGACTAACATGCAGGAACCTGCTGTCCACACATCCATCAGATCCGGACTAACATGCAGGAACCTGCTGTCCACACACCCATCAGAGCCGGACTAACATGCAGGAACCTGCTGACCACACATCCATCAGATCCGGACTAACATGCAGGAACCTGCTGACCACACACCCATCAGATCCGGACTAACATGCAGGAACCTGCTGACCACACACCCATCAGATCCGGACTAACATGCAGGAACCTGCTGCCCACACATCCATCCCTTAACAAAGAGAAAACTTCTCTCCATGGACAAAGCCCAAGACGTGAGCCTGGAGCCCGGTTGCCTCCTCCAGCTCCGCACAGATAGCACCTATTTGTTTCCATGCATAATTTATATCCACAGTGAAATCTAGCTGCCTCTCCAGTCCACAGCACTGGGGGGAGACTGCGGCCCCGTCCCCGGCTCTAAATCACTCCTGGCTTCCAAAGTTACAGCCCAGAATACATGGAGCTTTTAATACACCAGACACGAATAGCAGCAGAGACAACTGCATCATGATCCCTATTCATCCGCCCCACCATCACAGGGACAACTGAATCACCAGTCATGGCAGTGTCCAGAGCAAACAGTGCCAGTCATGTGTACAGATATACCTCGTACGTACACATACATGGTGGATACAGTGCGATCTCTACACATGTATATATACATATGGCATATAGTGCAAATTATGTGTACAGCTATACCTAGTACGTACACATACATGATGGATATAGTGCGATCTCTACAAATGTATATACGTATACATACAGCATATAGTGCAAAGTATGTGTTCAGATATATCTAGTACGTACACACACATAGAGGATACAGTGTGATCTCTACATATACATGATGGATACAGTACAAGTTATGTGTACAGATATACCTAGTACGTACACATACATGATGGATAATAATAATAATAATAATAATAATAATAATAATAATAATAATAATAATACAGTGTGATCTCTACAAATGTATATACATATACATTATACTGCATATAGTGCAAATTATGTGTGCAGATATATCTAGTACGTACACACACATGGTGGATATAGTGTGATATGTGCACATGTATATACGTATACATACTGCATAGAGTGAGAGTTATATGTACAGATATACCTAATATGTACACGTACATGGTGGATACAGTGTGATCTCTACAGATCTATATGCACATACATACTGCCAATTATGTGTACAGCTATACCTAGTATGTACACATACATGATGAATACAGTGTAATCTCTACAACTGTATATATGTATACATACTGCATATAGTGTGAGATGTGTACAGCTATACCTACAATGTACACATACTGCATATAGCGTGATCTCTACAGATGTATATATGTATACATACTGCATATAGTGCGAGTTATGTGTACAGCTATACCTAGTACGTACATATACATGGTGGATACAGTGTGATCTCTACATACACATGTTGCAGATAGTGCGATCTCTACAGATGTATATACATTTACAGGATGGATATAGTGTGGTCACTACAGATATATATACATATACATGGTGGATATAGTGCAGTGACTACAGATGTGTATACATATACATAGTGGATATACTGTGATCTCTACAGATGTATATGCTATACCCAATACATATACATGGTAGATCTAGAGCGATCTCTACAGATGTATATACGCACACACACTAGATATATTGTGATCTCTAGAGCTATATATGGGGCCAAATCTCATAAATATATACAATGCATATAGTGTGATTTCTAGGCATGTATATAACAGTAAAGTATGTATATGTATATATATATCTATATAGTGCAACCTCTAAAGATGTATACGTCTGTGCATTGTACATACGCACAGTGTGATCTCTAGAGATGTCCATGGCAGTGCCCAGCACACACACTGCATACAGAGCGAGGTCTAGTTATGTATATGGCAGTGCTTAGTATACACAAACTGTGCATATAGATACAATACACTTCTACTGTGCTATGTCATCAGTATGTGCACAGGGCGATCTCTATGGCAGGGTCCAGCACATACACTGCCTCTGCATATAACACACTAGTGCTGTGCGATCTCCTGATGTGCAGGTATATGGCACACACCGAGCGATGGCGGCGGTCACTGGACACTACTCAGCAGATCACTGCTTCTGTCTATAGAGATCCACGGGGCACATACATATAAAGCAGTGTATACATATAAAGCAGTGTATACATATAAAGCAGTGTATACATATAAAGCAGTGTATAAAGAGCAGTGTATACATATAAAGCAGTGTATACATATAAAGCAGTGTATAAAGAGCAGTGTATACATATAAAGCAGTGTATAAAGAGCAGTGTATACATATAAAGCAGTGTATAAAGAGCAGTGTATACATATAAAGCAGTGTATAAAGAGCAGTGTATACATATAAAGCAGTATATATAGAGCAATGTATATAGAGCAGTGTATACATATAAAGCAGTATATATAGAGCAATGTATATAGAGCAGTGTATACATATAGAGCAGTATATACATATAGAGCAGTGTATACATATAGAGCAGTGTATACATATAGAGCAATGTATACATATAGAGCAATGTATACATATATAGCAGTGTATACATATAGAGCAGTGTATACATATAGAGCAGTGTATACATATAGAGCAATGTATACATATAGAGCAATGTATACATATATAGCAGTGTATACATATAGAGCAGTGTATACATATAGAGCAATGTATACATATATAGCAGTGTATACATATAGAGCAGTGTATACATATAGAGCAATGTATACATATATAGCAGTGTATACATATAGAGCAGTGTATACATATAGAGCAATGTATACATATAGAGCAGTGTATACATATAGAGCAGTGTATACATATAGAGCAGTGTATACATATAGAGCAATGTATACATATAGAGCAGTGTATACATATATAGCAGTGTATACATATAGAGCAGTGTATACATATAGAGCAGTGTATACATATATAGCAGTGTATACATATAGAGCAGTGTATACATATAGAGCAGTGTATACATATAGAGCAGTGTATACATATAGAGCAATGTATACATATAGAGCAGTGTATACATATAGAGCAGTGTATACATATAGAGCAGTGTATACATATAGAGCAGTGTATACATATATAGCAGTGTATACATATATAGCAGTGTATACATATAGAGCAATGTATACATATAGAGCAGTGTATACATATAGAGCAGTGTATACATATAGAGCAGTGTATACATATAGAGCAGACATCCAGTGCTCCCTGCAGTGCCAATGTCGGTACCAGTCCATGCTGCACATCCAGCACCTATACATCTATATACCTCTATATATGACTATGTCTATATCCAGTGCGACCGCACTTCTCCCCATACAAAGTACCGGACACGACACGGTGGTAGATGCCAGGGCGTCTCTGGGGACACAAAGAACTTACCTATAGAAAGTATGGGTGCCAGTCCTCACTGCTCCATGCCCGGGCACAGGTCCTGGTATCCAGCTAAGTTTGCCCCACAGAGGAAGGCTTCCCATGCAGCTGCCAATCCAATGCCCATGCCCAGTATCCCATAGACCCGTCCGGGGAGGCCCGGCTGTTTTGCTCACTGATCTTCAAAGCTCCAGTCTGATCTCCAGGCAGACAGCGCTGCCCTCACCCTGTGCTGCACCAGCGCCTCCCCCTCCTCCCCCCGCACACTCCCATCCCCCTCACAGTAAACACAACTTCTCCACACAATGCTCTGCCGCTTCTTCCAGGCGCAGGAGAAACTTTCTCCGTGGGAGCCGTGTGCAGGGAGTGCCAGGCTGCAGCCCCGGGTGGCACCGTGCCGCGGGAGCCGGGAGAGCTGCGCGGTGCCTCCTGCCTCGTACAGCAGAATAGAGGAGAGAGGAAAACAGCAGCAATGGTGGAACACGATCCCTCCAGTCAGTCCAGCGCCATCAGCCAGGAGCCTCCCCCAGCCCCGGAGATTTGGGCAGTCCCCCTCACCCTGCCTATTCCTCTCCTGCTGACCCCATAGTGGCCTCCCCTCCCCCACCTCTGCCAGGAGGGTGCCATCATGTCTTCTCCCCAAGTCCCCCTCACCCTGCCTATTCCTCTCCTGCTGATCCCATAGTGGCCTCTCCTCCCCCCCCCCCCCCTCTGCCAGGAGGGTGCCATCATGTCTTCTCCCCAAGTCCCCCTCACCCTGCCTATTCCTCTCCTGCTGACCCCATAGTGGCCTCCCCTCCCCCACCTCTGCCAGGAGGGTGCCATCATGTCTTCTCCCCTCATCCTCCCTAAGTCCCCCTCACCCTGCCTATTCCTCTCCTGCTGACCCCATAGTGGCCTCTCCTCCCCCCCATCTGCCAGGAGGGTGCCATCATGTCTTCTCCCCAAGTCCCCCTCACCCTGCCTATTCCTCTCATGCTGACCCCATAGTGTCCTCCCCTCCCCCACCTCTGCCAGGAGGGTGCCATCATGTCTTCTCCCCAAGTCCCCCTCACCCTGCCTATTCCTCTCATGCTGACCCCATAGTGGCCTCTCCTCCCCTCCCCCCCCCCTCTGCTAGGAGGGTGCCATCATGTCTTCTCCCCAAGTCCCCCTCACCCTGCCTATTCCTCTCATGCTGACCCCATAGTGGCCTCTCCTCCCCTCCCCCACCTCTGCCAGGAGGGTGCCATCATGTCTTCTCCCCAAGTCCCCCTCACCCTGCCTATTCCTCTCATGCTGACCCCATAGTGGCCTCTCCTCCCCTCCCCCCCCCCTCTGCCAGGAGGGTGCCATCATGTCCTCTCCCCTCATCCTTCCTAAGTCCCCCTCACCCTGCCTATTCCTCTCATGCTGATCCCATAGTGGCCTCTCCTCCCCCCCCCCCTCTGCCAGGAGGGTGCCATCATGTCTTCTCCCCAAGTCCCCCTCACCCTGCCTATTCCTCTCATGCTGACCCCATAGTGGCCTCTCCTCCCCTCCCCCCCCCTCTGCCAGGAGGGTGCCATCATGTCCTCTCCCCTCATCCTTCCTAAGTCCCCCTCACCCTGCCTATTCCTCTCATGCTGATCCCATAGTGGCCTCTCCTCCCCCCCCCCCTCTGCCAGGAGGGTGCCATCATGTCTTCTCCCCAAGTCCCGCTCACCATGCCTATTCCTCTCCAGTAAGCCCATAGTGGTCTCCCCTTGGCCAGGGGGTTGCCATGATATCTTTTACCCTCATTCTCCCAAAGCCCCCTCACCATGCCTATTCCTCTCCTGCAGACCGCATAGTGGCCTCCCCTCCACCACCTCTACCAGGAGGGTGCCATCATGTCTTCTCCCCTCATTCTTCCCAATGCCTCCTCACCCTGCCTATTCTTCTCCTGGTCTCCCCTCCTCCATCTCAACCAGGAGGGTTTCATCATGTCTTCTCCCCAAGTCCTCCTCACCATGCCTATTCCTCTCCTGCAGACCGCATAGTGGCCTCCGTTCCCCCTCCTCTACCAGGAGGGTGCCATCATGTATTCTCCCTTCATTCTCTCCAAATCCCCCTCACCATGCCTACTTCTCTCCTAGAGACCACATAGTGGCCTCCCCTACACCAGCTTGGCTAGGAGGGTGCCATCATGTCTTCTCCCCTCATTCTCCCCAAGTCCTCCTCACCTTGCCTATTCCTCTCCTGAAAACCCCATAGTGGTCTCCACTCCCCCACTCAGGTCAAGAGGGTGCCATCATGTCTTCTCCCCAAAACCTGCTCACCCTGCCTCTTTCTCCTGGTGACCCTATAGTGGCCTCCCCTCCCCCATTCCGTCCAGGAGGGTGCCGTCATGTCTTCTCGCCTATTCTCCCCATCATCCATCATGTCTTCTCGCCTCATTCTC
Organism: Anomaloglossus baeobatrachus; assembly: GCF_048569485.1. Lineage (NCBI taxonomy): Eukaryota > Metazoa > Chordata > Amphibia > Anura > Aromobatidae > Anomaloglossus > Anomaloglossus baeobatrachus. Next base: position 499,222,309 of record NC_134356.1, on the reverse strand, counting down.
CCCATCATCCTTCCCTCTGTGCTGCAGCAAAGTTCATTCTTAGTTTTCTTTGGCAGGGGAAGCAATCAGAGAGGGCTGTCATTTACATGGAAGATCAGATTCTCATTTATTTCTGAAGTAAACTTCAGCCGTTCGGTGTCGTTTGCGGCGCAGCTAATAGGAGTTCTGATTTACTGACATGGCCGAATGCAAAGCAATTTGCAAGAAAATAATACACTGAAAACACAATCGTCTGCTGAAGTGGCAGCACAAGATGTAATGGTATTAGGGTTCATTATTGGTCCCATGCCAACGATAACGAATAGTCGTGATTATCAGCACTTGGAAATGGCCTAAATGTGGGGATTATACAGTAAATAAGAATCTGCGCCCAAACATATGATATTGGCAGAGATCTTACAAAATATGCAATTAGTAGTGATGAGTGAGGGTGCTCGGCACTGCTCGTTACTCGACCGAGCATTAGCAGCCTTTTGGAACTCGTCCAAGTATCATGGACGCTGCTTCACTGCATGTTTTCGAACGTAGTGTGACCCCCCTCAAAACAAAACCTGCCTTCCCTCCAGCTGGAAATGCTCTGTTTATGGCAGGCTGTATGTGCGCGGAGACCTGAACAGGCCAATCACTGACTTTCCATAATGCTCACAAATCGCATCAAGCTCACCCAAGCCTCTGACCAGCTTTAATCAAGTAGCGAGCATTCAGTCATTTTAGTGCTCACCCGTCACTAGGAATTAGGAGCAAAATCTCTTTAGAAACTGCTTAATAGCAATTGCTCCATATTGAAAGACCTAAACCTTACAACCTCATAGTGATGAGCGAGCACTACCATGCTCGGGTGCTCAGTACTAGTGATGAGTGAGCACTACCATGCTCGGGTGCTCGGTACTAATGATGAGCAAGCACTACCATGCTCAGGTGCTCAGTACTAGTGATGAGCGAGCACTACCATGCTCGGGTCGTCTGTACTAGTGATGAGCGAGCACTACCATGCTCGGGTCCTCTGTACTAGTGATGAGCGAGCACTACCATGCTCGGGTCCTCTGTACTAGTGATGAGTGAGCACTACCATGCTCGGGTGCTCAGTACTAGTGATGAGCGAGCACTACCATGCTCGGGTCGTCTGTACTAGTGATGAGCGAGCACTACCATGCTCGGTGCTTGTAACAAGCAGTTGGATGCTTGGACTCTCTTGACTCATGGACCGAATATAATGGAGGTCAATGTGGAAATCTTCCGGAAAAATGCTCAAGCTCCCCATTGAGTTCTACTATGCTCATTGTTTGAGTCGAGCCGATTTGACCATACAACTACTTGTTACGAGTACCCAGAGCACAAGCATGGTAGTATTCTCTCCTTACTAGTACTGAGCATTGTAGTGCTTGCTCATCACTAGTACAGAGCACCTGAGCATGGTAGTGTTCACTCATTACTAGTACTGAGCACTTGAGCATGGTAGTGCCCGCTCATCACTAGTACTGAGCACCTGAGCATGGTAGTGCTCGCTCATCACTAGTACTGTACCTGAGCATGGTAGTGTTCACTCATCACTAGTACAGAGCACCTGAGCATGGTAGTGTTCACTCATCACTAGTACCGAGCACCTGAGCATGGTAGTGCTCGCTCATCACTAGTACTGAGCACCTGAGCATGGTAGTGTTCACTCATCACTAGTACAGAGCACCTGAGCATGGTAGTGCTCGCTCATCACTAGTGCCGAGCACCTGAGCATGGTAGTGCTCACTCATCACTAGTACCGAGCACCTGAGCATGGTAGTGTTCACTCATCACTAGTACAGAGCACCTGAGCATGGTAGTGCTCGCTCATCACTAGTACTGAGCACCTGAGCATGGTAGTGTTCACTCATCACTAGTACAGAGCACCTGAGCATGGTAGTGCTCGCTCATCACTAGTGCCGAGCACCTGAGCATGGTAGTGCTCACTCATCAGTAGTACCGAGCACCTGAGCATGGTAGTGTTCACTCATCACTAGTACAGAGCACCTGAGCATGGTAGTGCTCGCTCATCACTAGTGCCGAGCACCTGAGCATGGTAGTGCTCACTCATCAGTAGTACCGAGCACCTGAGCATGGTAGTGTTCACTCATCACTAGTACAGAGCACCTGAGCATGGTAGTGCTCGCTCATCACTAGTGCCGAGCACCTGAGCATGGTAGTGCTCACTCATCACTAGTACAGAGCACCTGAGCATGGTAGTGTTCACTCATCACTAGTACAGAGCACCTGAGCATGGTAGTGCTCGCTCATCACTAGTACCGAGCACCTGAGCATGGTAGTGCTCGCTCATCACTAGTACCGAGCACCTGAGCATGGTAGTGGTCACTCATCACTAGTACAGAGCACCTGAGCATGGTAGTGTTCACTCATCACTAGTACCGAGCACCTGAGCATGGTAGTGTTCACTCATCACTAGTACAGAGCACCTGAGCATGGTAGTGCTCACTCATCACTAGTGCCGAACACCTGAGCATGGTAGTGCTCACTCATCACTAGTGCCGAACACCTGAGCATGGTAGTGCTCGATCATTACTAGTACTCTCATGGAGGCTTCCTTTGCTTCTATATGTGTAAGTACAGATACAGCAGTGACTGGCATGCCACAACCCATGGTGATAAGTGAATGTGGATTTACTTAGGACAGAGGCCTACCTTACTGGACCTCTATTACATTGCAGGAATGATTGAAGGAAATGGCATGTTCAGTTCTGCCACTACAGAAGACAAAAGGCCCATTTAGACACATCCAATATTTGTGCGAGCAATTAGCCGATAAATGAGCAAAACAGTAAAGTGTACTTTACACGTTGCGACATCGTTAACGATATATCGTCGGGGTCACGTCGTTAGTGACGCACATCCGGCGTCGTTAGCGACATCGCAGCATGTGACACCAAGGAGCGACGATCAACGAGCGCAAAAACGTCAAAAATCGTTGATCGTTGAAACGTCGCTCCTTTTCATAATATCGTTGGTGGTGCATGCCACTGGTTGTTCGTCGCTCCTGCGGCAGCACACATCGCTATGTGTGACACCACAGGAATGACGAACATCTCCTTACCTGCGTCCACCGGCAATGAGGAAGCAAGAAGGTGGGCAGGATATTCCGCCCGCTCATCTCCGCCCCTCCGCTTCTATTGGACGGCTGCCGTGTGAAGTCGCTGTGACGCCGCACGAACCGCCCCCTTAGAAAGGAGGCGGGTCGCCGGCCACAGCGACGTCGCAGGGAAGGTAAGTCCGTGTGATGGGTGTAAGCGATGTTGTGCGCCACGGGCAGCGATTTGCCCATGACGCACAACCTACGGTGGCGGGTACACTCGCTAGCGAGATCGCAGCGTGTAAAGTGCCCTTAAGAGATCAGATATTTAGTGTCAGCATAAAGATCATTGCTGTGTAACAAAGGGCTCTGCTGCTGACTACATGGTGACCATACTGCTGCCATCAGGTTTTGTCTGCCCATAACCGCTCAGTAAATGGACACAGATCTACCTAGTCAGTCGATGGGGCCATGAGTCAAAAAATGGCCAAATTGTGCCATAGAGCCTATCATCCTGCAAAGCTGTGCCAAACAGGAAAAGGCTCTTCTGCTTTCTGTTGGTGACACTGCTTAAAGTGAAACCATCGTGTTATTTTTTATTTAATTAATCAGTAATACAAGAGATTAAGCAACTTTGTCAACTATCTTAGAGAAATACGCTTGTTTTTCCAACAGGACTGATCATTCATTCTCGAAATGCTCAGTTCAAAAGTAAAATCTGTATTCTGTGATGACATAGGAGATGGCAGGTACTACTAATAAGACTCTATACAGATGAGGGGGAGGAGCTAGAGGCAGAAGGAGGAGCTAGAGACAGAGGGTGGAGCTATAAGCAGAGGGAGGATCTAGAGGCAGTGGGAGGATCTAGAGGCAAAAGGAGGAACTAGAGGCAGAGGGAGGAACTACAGGCAGAGGGAATACCTAGAGGCAGAATTAGGAACTATAGGCAGAGAAAGAGGTAGAGGGAGGACCTAGAGGCAGAAAGAGACACTAGAGGCAGAGGGACGAGGTTGAGGGAGGAGTAAGTGGGTAGAGGGGGGACATAGAGGTAGCCGGAGACGCTAGAGACAGAGGGAGGAGCTAGAGGTAGAGGGAGGACCTAGAGGCAGAAAGACACTAGAGGCAGAGGGAGGAGCTAGGGGTAAAGGAAGGAGCTAAAGGCAGAGGGAGGACCTAGAAGCAGAAAGAGGTGCTGGGGGCATAGGGAGGAGCTAGAGGCAGAAATTGACACTAGAGGCAGAGGGAGGAGGTAGAGGAAGGACCTAGAAGCAGAAAGAGGTGCTAGAGGCATAAGAAGTCACTAGATGCAAAGGGAGGAGCTAGAAGCAGAACTCCTGCCCTCCCATCTGTATAGATCTTATCAGTAACAACCACATCTCCTATCTCCATAATGTAATAATCTGTCTTTACTAAATACAGATTTCACCTGTCAAATGAGAAGTTTGAACGATCAGTTCTGACAGATAAAGCAGCAGATTTGTCTGATGAGATATATTACAAAGTGTCTTATTTTCAGGTGTACTATTGATTTATGAAATAAAAATTAAAACAACGGTTATGCTTTAATTTACCGGGCATGACACAGCAGTAGAAAACGTGTTTGTCCTCCGTAGATGTATGAAGCAGCCTTTCCCCTGAAAAGCTCTTATTGTTAAATAAAAAAAGACTAAATGGCATCATGTATTTCAAAGCAGAGATGAGCAAATAACAGAAACCTCTATTCTCTATTTAATCTATGAAATGGGAATTACTCTGATTCCTGGAATATCTTGAACCCGGTGAATCAATTCTTGCCTCTACATTGTGATGATGGTTGTATAATCCTTTTAGTACATTAATGAGCATATGACAATGCAGAATAGTAGGAATAAAACTAGGGTAGTAAGTGGGTCATAGACTGCCATACTGTCTGGCTTGCTGAAATCTGCTTAGATAATAATAATAATAGTTTTTATTTATATAGCACCAACATATTCCGCAGCAGTTTACAATTCAAAGGGGACATGTACAAACAATATCAGTCATTACAGAATAACACAATTCAACAGGTACAAAAGGAGTGCGGGCCCTGATCACAAGCTACAATCTGATGTCTATGGGGGCCAGTCATACAGTGCTGCTCACCATTATTAGCATTATTACATTTTTTAATACACTGTATAATATTTTCAGAAATAAATGGAAATGTACCAAAGTTATATCCTCAGGATTTTGAAATTTCTGTTCCAAAGTAATACAATAATAAAACATTGTCAACTTGTTGCAATTTCAAAGAAGAAACAGAATAAACAGCATATGCAGCAATAAAGCCCCCCCCAAGTATTACTTGGTTGCCCACCCTTTGACATTGATTACAGCCTCCAAACATTTCTTGTAGCCATCTATAAGCTTCTTGCACTTCTCAGCTGGTATTTTCTCCCACTCTCCCTCTGCAGTTTGTTCAAGCTCTTGAATGTTTGCAGGCTTATTTTTCCAAATGACAGATTTCAGCTCACCCCAAAGATTTTCAATAGGATTGAGGTCTGGACTCATTACTGACCATATTAAAACAGTCCATTTTTTTCTTTCAACTGTTCCTGTACACTTTTGGATGTGTGCTTTAGGTCATTGTCTTGCTGGAAGACCCATGATCTTCGACTCAACCCAAGTTTTCTTCACTGGGTAGGACATTTCGCTCTAAAGTCTCTGATAATTCTCTGATGTCATCATTTCTGGGATATGGTCAAGGCCACCACCATGCTTAACTGTTGGTAGGGTGTTCTCTTCCTTATAAGCTTAAATTGTTCTGTCTGTAAGCAAAAAGGTCTATTTATGTTTTATCTGTACACAGAACATTTTCCCAGAAGAATGGTGGTTTGTCAAGGTACTCTTTGGCGAAGATCAGTTGTTCCTTTTTATGTCTTTTCTTCAGCAATGGTTTGTTCATTGGTTTTCACCCACAAAGCTGTGCTTGATATTATGACCTCAGATTGTTCCAGGTTGGCCTTCAGGTCTTTGTAGGTTTGACGTGGTGTTTATTTCCATCATTCTCACCAACCTTCGAAGATATATCTTGTCAATTTTCCTCATTCCCCCACGCCCAGGGAGGTTCTTGACGGTTCTATGCTTGGCAAACTTCTTAATAACATTGCCCACTGTTGAAGTGTGATACTAAGGTCTTTGGAGAGGGCCTTATACCCTGTGGAAGTCTTGTGTTTGCTAATATTAGCAGTTTTGATGTCCTCGGACAGCTCCTTTGACTTTACTAATGTACAAAGGAACAAGGCCCAGCATGTGGCTTTTTAAAGTCAGCATTCGTTGGCTAACTTATATCCCATTGGCACCGAAAATTTATCACAATTGATTCTCATTTGTGATTTAATCTAAATGTGTTTCCATACTAATTTAATGTAAAGGATGCCAAACCCAGTGTCACAGCAGCTTTAGCTTTTTCTATATTTCCCTCTCATTGTTTTTTTGTTTTAAATTGTTTATCATTTGCCCCTTTGTAGTCAGGATTGTTCTTTGCAGTCAGTGATTTACGGTGAATTTGCGCTGTTTGTAAGGTTTTTGGACTTGTTACTTATACAGATGAAGCACATTTTATTTTTAATGCCTTTCACCAGAAAAGGCTGTTTTGCCAAACCATGGTCCCTGCATCTCTATGCTGCCGTCATGGCTGATTGATGTCAGCAGAACAGATGTATTACTTATCTATGCCCAACCTTCCACATGGACATACTGTAGATCTGTATTGTAAGTGTCTGCAGCACGGTTGTCACTCATAGTCTTCTATGGTTCCCTTTTCTACCACCATATGTGACTGATTGTTAAGGAGGCATCCTCAGATTTTTTTATTATGGACTTATACAGAATGCTGAAGAGAAAATTGTGATATGCAAATTATGGATGTGTTCTGCTTTTCTACAAACCCAAATTGGCCATATGCCATGTACTTTTCTAAAGCTATGTTCACACTCTGCTTTTTTTGCTTTAGGCAACGCCTACTCTCTTGGTTTTAAAGAAGGTGCTTTAAAAAATAAACGATTTTGCTGCATTTTTGCAGCTTTTTGTGCGTTTTTTGGTGCAGATTATATATTTCATTTATCTAGAGTACATGTTTAATAAAATCAGTTTTAATCACCAAAAATACATATTGCGTTATTTCTGCATTTTTACACTTCTTCATTGCTATCAGTAGTGAAAAAACACTGACAGAATTGTCAATGCAGCAGGAAAAAAAAGCAATTGTGTACGTGAGATTCTTGAGATATCATAGCTTTTGCTCATACTGTAAAAAGTAGCTTTTAATTTGCAAAAAAAAAAAAGCTGCAAAAACTCAACGTGTGAACATAGCCTAAGTTGAGCACTCACTCAGCCTACAGCTATTCCTTCGCTTTACCCTACGGATACATGGATTTCCATTGATAGGACGCTGCCTTATTTCCTCCGGCAGCAGCTTATCTTTGGCATTTGACATCCATGATGCCCAATCGGTCGAGTTCTGCAGCTGGTGGGAGATCAAGACACCTTCATACAGAGAAGACCTTCTGCTTAAACCAGCAGAAGGACTGACCACCCTACATGGACACCAGACACCACCCAACACAAGAATATGTAGTGAACGCCCTGATACCGCCATGTTAATCTATAACCCACATGCATACATATAATGTCCTACACCCGGACAGCTTTCCTGGAGAAGATTATCTCACAGAAAGTAAAAGTATTTCTAATGTAAGATAAAATAAGACGTTTTGACCTCTAGTTGCTGAATTATATATGGTTCTAACAGCTCACACAAGAAATATTTCCAGGAACTTCTGACAAATATTCCTCCTGCTGAAACACATTTCCATTGACAGTCATGTTCTCGTAAGCTAGTGCTGTGACTTTTCATTAACAGTTAGATAATCACGTCATTCGTGGCCTCCTTTAGGTTTTTTGCATTTTTTTTTCAAGGTGATTTATTCTGTTTTCTTGTAGTATATTTGTCAGATTTGGAAAACCAGTAACCATTTGTCATCTTAGAGCATATGGACATCATAAAGGTAGAGTCTCCTGGTCGGGACCCCAATGCCTCCATCAGCCAGTGGAGAAAGCTGCTGGTTATTACGTGGTTGTTGGTTCATTGGTGTACCATGTAATACCACGTTGTTTCTACTGTAGCCATGCAGAGGAATATGCAGCTGTCTTAGATTTCCACTATTGTTATTTCTGGGTATATATACTGTATACAGCCTTACAAAAACTAGACTATTTTAGAAGTTAAGGGTCTCGGATTTGTCGCAATACCAGTCTACATACCTTGAAACATATCATAAAATCATGTCTAAAAACTCTATATAGCTGTTGGTGAAAGTCTTCTCCCAACTCCCCAACAATTATGGACCTACAGATCTTCTAAGTATATTGAGTGCCATAGTAAGAAGGGCCAATATAAGGGAAATGCAACCTAAAGTGAAAAGTGTGCATACTTTCCTCAATAGTTCTAGAATTCACAATATGTACTACTTACATTATTAAAAAGATCTCCTGAACCTGATGAAGCTGGTGTACTTCTTTAGAAACTTTGTTTCAGAATTTTTTTTTTTATTGCCCGATATTAACATTAGCATGTTATGAGTCCAGCTAGAGCTCTGTTTTGAGAAGATCTCTTTTATATCAGTAAAATATATCTTTGTACCGTGTTAGCCACTTTTATATCTCTCTTTTATATCAGAACTATACAGCCATTCTGACATGGCTTTTAAAAGTGTGTACACCAGCCTCATCAGTTCTAAGATAGCTATTTAATAATGTATGCAGTTTGCATTCTAAAATTTATTGATAATCCCTTTAAACTGGCCTATTTGTCTCTTCTGGATATCCATACAATATCAGCCTTGGGAATATTAAAAAGAACATTAACCAATAGTTGCCCCTTACTGTCAAAAGCAATTTTTGAGCCATATTCTTATATAAAATCAATGATGTACAGTGTATGAAATCTCATGTAACTCCACAAAGAGATTTACTTGAAATCAATATTCTCCATTCGCACAATCATATTTGCAATGGCAGTGAGATGTAGCAAGTATCTTGTCTGGTACCATGAAAAAAATCACTAGTTGTACCATTCTGTATGGGGTGAGATTGACCTTAGGGTACCAGACAAGGGTTAAAGGGCTTGTCCAACCCAATTATTATTATTTTTTAAAACTGTTTCAAATGGTCAGAGATATCAAAAAAAGTAATAATGTTCGCCCCTCATGTCCATGCCTGTGACCACTACAGAAAATAACTGGCTGCAGTGTTGGCTTGTTGACATGTGATGGTCATCATGATTGGTTGCAGTGGTCACATATAAGGGGGGCTTTACACGTTGCGACATCGCTACCGATACATCGTCGGGGTCACGTCGTTAGTGACGCACATCCGGCGCCGGTAGCGACATCGCAACGTGTAAATCCTAGGTGCAACGATGAACGAGCGCAGAAGCGTACAATATCACTGATCTGTGTAACGTCGTTCATTTCCATAATGTCGGTTCGACCGCAGGTACGATGTTGTTTGTCGTTACTGCAACTCCACACATCGCTGTGTGTAAACCCGCAGGAGCGACAAACATCTCCTTACCTGCGTCCCGACGGCAATGCGGAAGGAGGAGGTGGTGGGAGGGATGTTATGTCCCGCTCATCTCTGCACCTCCGCTTCTATTGGCCGTCCAATTAGTGACGTCGCGGTGACGTCGCTGTGACGCCGAACGCACCTCCCCCTTGAAGGAGGGATTGTTCGGCGGTCACAGCGACGTTGCCAAGCAGGTATGTGCGTGTGACGCTGCCGTAGCGATAATGTTCCCTACGGCAGCAATCACCACATATCGCATGTGCGACGGGGGGCGGGTGCTATCGTGCTGGACATTGCTAGCAATTGCTAGCGATATCGCAACGTGTAAAGCCCGCCTAACACTCGCACGGCTTTGGTGAGATTGGACCAACAGAGAAGGGTGGATTGGGAAGGTGAATTATACTTTTTAGTTATATTAGACCATTATAACCTGGTTATAAACAATAGGGGTTAACAATGTCTTTAAAGGGAACCTGTCACCAGTTTTTTCGGTATTAAACCAAAAGTATCACCTTCTGCAGCTCCTGGACTGCATTCTATGAAGGTGCACCTTGTGCCCTGACTCCCCTTGCAGACCCCAGAAATAACTTTATAAAATCTGACCGCCACATATACTAATGACCTGTTCGGGTCAGATGGGCGTGCTCATTTTCGGCTCCTGTCCCTCCTTCTTGCCTTGTTCGCCTCTGTCATCATCCACGTTGCTCTGCCAAATCTCATGCCTGTGTAGAGTCATTCCTGGCTCACGCAGGCGCAGTTTGCTCTGCCCCATCGCGGGCCGAGCCGAAACCATAGTTGCCCTCGCGTGAGCCGGTGACGGTGAGGTCTTTGCGCAGGCGTAAGATTATGGTCAGCGATGTGCATGACCATAATCTCGCGCCTGTGTCATCCACGTAAATCATGAAAGGAGGATGGCGGACAAGGCCAGAAGGAGGGATAGAAGCCAAAAATGAGCATGTCCATCCGACCCGAACAAGTCATTAGCGTACCTAACGGTCAGGTTTTATAAAGTTATTTCTGGGGTCTGCAAGAGGAGTCAGGGCCAAGGTGCACCTTCATAGAATGCAGCCCAGGAGCTGCAGAAGAGGAGCTGCAGAAGGGGATACTTTTAGTTAAATACTGAAAAAACTGGTGACAGGTTCCCTTTAATACTTGATAATGCATTGTAAATGTATCACCAAACATTTGTACAGTAAATACGGACATTTATGATGTCACAAAGAGTTATTAAACTTACCTCTGCTACATGCAGACATGCACAACACACAGATTGCACAATTTGTTACGTCTACGCCATTACTTTGTTTGTATAGAGTGAATGTGACTTACTTTTATGCCTATAAAGTTTACAGCGCCTGCACAGTCTCTTTTATTGACCCGTCAAGTGATTTGAGACTAAAGTTCACAACAATCCTGGTTCTCATGCAAAACACTTTCCCCGTCAGTAAAATGCTCATGGTTTAATACCGGGAACAGTAGGTGATAAAGGTGGTGAATGGCGGCTTTTCACATACTGCGCTCCTCGTATTCCTTTCTAACTTTAAGGTTAATAGTTTGACCCCTTTAGTATTGTTGATATCCACTGGGGGTATATTACAAAATGTAGTGGTGATGGGAGGAGAAGCCATACAGCACATTACATAGGTATTACATAGGTATGTTAATGCTCTTAAGAATTTTAAAGGAACATGCACCTATTTATGCCGGTACCTTTTTGTGGAGCATTTATTATTCGCAGCTCATGAATGAACTATCTAACTAAATGATGTATAAAGCATTTTTACATATGAGATGAAAGGTTATTATTGATGTGTTCACATTTCTCAATCTATTTCTTGTAGAAATAAAATTATACACATTATTAGTTGCGGGAAAAACCATCCCAGAAATGTACACATTATCATTCTTCAGGGATGACTTAGGAATGATGACGGACAGAAATTTGTTAGCTTCAACCCTCCAGGTCTGTAATGTTGCGCAATATGTGCGATACTTATATAGACCAGTCATACTTTCAGGCAAGCCGAGAGAGTAGGCAAGGTTGAACGTGAAAGGGAAGTCCAACTTTTAGGCTATGTGCGCACATTGCGTACAGTTCACTGCAGAAATTTCTGCAGCGATCTGAAGAGCACATGTGCGCTTTAAATCGCTGCAGAAATGTCCGTAGTGAAGCCGATTCCATGCGCTCTGCCTGCAGCTCCTGCCATAGACAGAGCAGGAGCTGCCAGCAAAGCTCACGGAAGAAGTGACATGTCACTTCTTTTACGCAGCGCTTCAGCAGTAGCCGAAGCGCTGCGCTCTAAAACGCCACGTGCGCACGGCCCCTGCACAATCTCCATAGACTGTGCAGGGGATGCAGGACGCATGCAGTTACGCTGCGCTACAAAGCGCAGCGTAACTGCATGTATTTACGCAACGTGCGCACATAGCCTTAGGCTATGTGCCCGCGTTGCTTTTTTGTGTGCCTCTTTTCTGCACATAAAATGCATGTTTTGGCATGAAAAAAACAGCAGAAAGAATGTGCATTTTTTATTGCATTTGCACTTTTGTTTTATATGCATTTTTTTCCTGCTTTTTTTAGTCATGGCGATTGCGGGGGGTTCAGGCACTATACCCCCGCGATCACCACCAGGTCTCTGGCTGATGTTATAGCCGGGACCCGGCTCTCACTGCCAGGAAGGGTGCCTATACTGCTCTTGGCAGTTTAACCCCCTAAATGCTGTGATCAGTGCAATCGCAGCATTCAGGAGGCAGAGAGAGGAATCACTTACCTCTCCCTGGCGACTGGGTTCCTGTAATGCGATCACAGGGACCCGATCGCTGCCATGGTAACCCTGAGTCATCACCATGACGACCCCGGGTTACTGCGCTACGGACAGCCTCGCACACCATGCTGTATGCACAAAGTGTGAGGTAAAGTGCTGCAATATAATCGACTGTAGTGATAAAGCTCTACAGGGGATTAGAGAAACACAGGAAATAAACACAGAAACAATTGACATTCTGCTTCTATTTTCAAAAACAAAATCTGCAAAGAAAAAAAAAGCTGCATGTGCACAGTAAGTCACGATTCTCATAGACTTTGCTGTGATGCTTTTTCCTTGCTTTTATTGATTAACCGCCTCATCCCTGGGCAATTTTCTGTTGTTCCGTTTTGTTTTTTTGGAGGTTTGTAGTCCAAATAGCGGCATTTAGCCCAGATATGGATGTTTTTAACCTAGATAGTGACATTTAAGTTAGGTTCCCAGATTACAGAGATATACCTTGCCGTTCGTTTCTGGGCTCACATGCATTGGCCAATACATAAACCAAATATCTCTCTTTTGCAGTAATGCAGTGCCATATTTTCCCTTGTACATTTTTGGCTTTTCAGTGTGCAGCTGTATACATTGTAAAGTTACTATGTTTTTTCGGCTAGCACCTGTTCACATTCAAGTTGTTTAATTGTATTTTGAATTTTTTAGAATGACATTTTCAATATCCACCAATACGTGTTGGAAGCAGGCGATGCAGTCACTTCATTGTTTAGTAAGCACAGTGCTATACATTTTGTGGTGGCTATGTCTGGTGTTGAAATTCAGTCTCCTTCACTTAATGCGGAGACTTAATTATACCTCTATATGCATCTGATTACACAGAATTCACCAACTACATAGGTGACTCTGCTCCACCTCTACCCAATGACCTTTGCAGACATTCACTAGATTCATTACAAAAGATAGGGTCTGAGTTTGCTCATTGCTGCTAATGTACGTGCGATTTTCATGAAACAAGAAATGTTTGAATCTAAAATAGACCCAAAGGCCTGTGTGAAAATTGCAACATTTGTATTTTTTAATACAAAAAACATTGCTAATTTTTTTTATAAAATACACAAGACAAAAGCCTGATTTATACAATAGGTAACTTCCTGGTGACAAATTGATTTTAAATGGCACTGAGGTGTGCGCAGTGGAGAATTAAACACAGTTAGTACCACATGTGTAGAGTTGTGCCTCCTTCACAGCGCTGCAGGACCTACAATTAGGTGATTATGGAGGTGTCAAGAACTAGACCCCCACTAATCAGATTTTGGTGCACTGCATCAAAGATAGGCTATCAATGTAAAAATCCTGTATAAACCCTTAAATTCTGGATTTTCAGAAACATACTTCTATGGCAAAAATTGAGGAGACAGCAGTAGGACCGGTGGGGATGTTTCCTCTTACGGTCTTTCCCATTATTCTATAGATTAGACGGAGAAAAGTTCACGCGACTTACAAATAATAAGCTCAACATTTCTTGTCAAAATATATATCTATAAAAAGTAGGGCATAGGTGGGAAGATTTTCCAGCAATTTGACCAAATATGTCTTACTTTTGTTGCAAAAAGTTGATTATTGTATTGAGAAGCTGGAAGAGAAGGCTGTTGACTGATTGAGCATTTGGTGACCACCATCTAATATGGTCAGACACCTTAACACTAGAAGTCCCAGAAATTTCGAGCTCCCCCCTGAAGTCCCGAAAGAGGGTCAAATGACCCTTAGTCCAAACTGAATAGAACTAGCTAGAAACTAAATGGCTAACCTCAATGGAAAACAACCACCTCCTGTGGTGCGACAGTAATGGCCTTAATTACAGAACAAAAGACGGTGATTATAGGATGTTAGCTAAAATCCTTCAGTCATTGACCTGTCTCTGGGTTCCAAAGGTAGAAATGTTAAATGACCCCTCTCTGGGACTTCTAGTGTTAAGGCTATATACCCTGGCTGGGGTTTTTTTTGCGTTTTTTCATGCATTTTTCCTTGCTTCTTTTAACCTCTTCACGACACATGACGTACTGGGTACATCATGGGCCGTGTCACTGTAATCCCCCGTGGCGATCTGCGCACATGTCAGCTGATTTGAACAGTGACCGTATGTGGTATAGGCTTTCTATACAGCAGTTTCAGCAGCCTTTTCTTAGCACAGTACACCTATTATTACCAGTATCACATCAGATAAACATGGTAAACAGCAGAGGGAGCAGCCTCTTCTTAGTTTAGCAGTCCTGGAATCTCCAATATAATAACAGACATGGAGAACAGCAGTGTGAGGAACCTTTTCTCATCTCAGCACTCATGGTATATTCAGTATTCAAACAGAAAAACAGGATAAAGAGCAGTAGGAGTGGCCGCTTTTTACATCAGCACCCTACTAAATTTAGTTTAAAACGAGTAGAACAGCATCCCTGTTATCTGAAATATTAGATCAGAAACACAGGATGGAGAACAGTGTGAGCAGTCTCTTCTTACCTCAACATCCCTGGTATATTCAGTATTATGTTAGACAGTCAGGATGGACAGCAGTAGAGATTAGCGAACCTGAGGTTCGGTTTTCAAACCGAGCACCAACTTAAAAACCATGGTTCGGAGTTCGGATGCTTTACATGCGAATTTCACTCGAGCGAGCTGTACACTTGTTGCTCAGCCCTGTGCGAGCCACTTCCAGAGATTGAATGGCTTGCACTGGGGGTAACATCAGCATGATTAGATGTAGCGTGCAACCAAAAGGTTTTTGGGAAAAAGCCCGCCCATCCTCCACCGGAAGTGATCTGCTTATGGATGGCTGTATGTGCGCGGAGACTCAAACTGCCAATCTGTGGCTTGCTCCTGTGTTTGGGTCAAGTTTGAACCAGTGGAGGCTCGGCTTGTTAGCTGTCGGCGAACCGAACCTCCACAGAACTGATCATCAGTAGACAGCAGTGTGACCAGCCTTTTCTTACCTCAACACCCCTGGCATCCCCACTGTTAGATCAGAAATACAGGGTGGACAGAAGTGTGAACAGCCTCTTCTTATCTTATTACCCCTGGTATCTCCAGTATTATATTAGATAGACAGAGTGAAAAGCAACGTGAGCAGCCTCTTCTTACATCAGCACTCTTGGCATCTCCAGTGTTAGAACAGAAAGATTGGGTGGACAGCAGTGCGAGTAGACTCTTTTTATCTCAGCACCCTGAGCAGTATTAGGCCAGAAAGACAGGGTGGACAGAAGTGTGAGCAGCCTCTTCTTATCTTATCTGGGGTATCTCCAGTATTAGATCAGAAAGACAAGGTGAAAAGCAATGTGAGCAGCCTCTTCTTACATCAGCACTCCTGGAATCTACAGTATTAGACCAGAATATCCACTGGTAGCACATCTTCCTTTAGATGAATGGATAGGGCAGAGATGGCTGCTATTTTTTTGTTCTTTACTTATTACC
Source organism: Anomaloglossus baeobatrachus (assembly GCF_048569485.1). Taxonomy (NCBI): domain Eukaryota; kingdom Metazoa; phylum Chordata; class Amphibia; order Anura; family Aromobatidae; genus Anomaloglossus; species Anomaloglossus baeobatrachus. Next base: position 499,206,445 of record NC_134356.1, on the reverse strand, counting down.
TCCCACGGGAAAACAAGTGTGATTTTTTAATAAAATATTTTGATGAATTTAGTTATGATGGATTATTCTTTGCCTTTTTCTCTTCTAGATGACCTCTTTCAAGGATGTTTGAATAAACTTAAAAGTCCTAGTAAACCCTGTAACTGCACTTACTTTATACACTTGTCATAATGTGCTGCTCCTTGTACATAAACCACAGAAAAGCCATGTTAAGAAGGTAGCGAGGTAATGTTGGCGTCTAGGTCTGGTGCGCTTTACTCAATCTGAAAACTTCCCTTGTAAGCCGTATTTATAATGAAATAGCTCTTAGAAAACAGCTGCTTTATTTACTGTTAAGAATTACAGACGTTGGAGTGAGTATATAAATACAGTTACTTTGGCCACGGGCTAAGACCTCTTTTAATTGCTTTTTGCTTTGTTTGCTCAGATTGACTGTACCGTGTAGGTCCTGTATTACTTTGCTATATATAGTGTCGCCTTCCATTGTACATAATGAACAGGCAGAGCACCATTTCCAGGATTCTGTAATGTAAAATAACAGCTGGGTTCCTGTGCACCAAGGTATACTTTACCACCAGGAATCTCAGGCATTACATCCGTAATCACTCCAAGTACCATTTTCATCAGGTTCCCTATCAACAACTGGCACATTACAGTGAGCCATAATGTCTGGCATCCTTAGGCAGTCACACATCGTATTAGTTGGTAGCGGTAGAATACGCGCCTCTATTATTCTCTAATTCAACCATTTTGGCGGCAAATTTCCCTATAATCGTTCACTTCTTTTGTGGAAAGGCAGTACGTGGCGGCTGGGCTGTGTGTGCAGGACGGCAAGCTGATAGCAGGTAGAAACAAACCTGAAATGGATGAACATAGAACACAGAGTCGTGTGGGGGAGGATTGTCTACAGGGCATAAAAGGCACTGAAAGTGAGGAGAACATGTATATGCAGAAACTTGCAGGCCCTGGGGACACTGGGGGAATATTAGCAGCAGTTATAGTTTTTACATAATGTAAAGTGCGGTGTTTATGCAGCTGCTCTCCAATAACTTCACAATATACTGACGAAATAAGAGCATTATATTAAAGTAATACTAATCTGGAATCCTAAGGAATGGCGCTAGTAACGTTCCATATTAGCCGTGATTGTCACCGTATATATTATGCCCGGTAACTCTGCTGTGCCAACGATAATGGGATTGCAGGGACCAATAAAGGAAACAGCATTGTGTATACCCAGATTAAAAAGGCAGTAATGGGAAAAAAATTCCTTGTCGTCTTCACTGGGTGCCCGGGTTACTCTGACAGCTGGAAGCCCAACCTATGTTCACACAATTTTTATTTTATCTAAAATCTTGGTGTGTTGTAAGTGATCTTCCAGTTCCTCCTTCTTTTCCATACCTGTCGGCATCTGTTGCATGGTCAATGAAGGTGGGCAAGTCCTGATATAGGGACAAAGGCTTGACAGCTGAATATGCCCATTGGGGAATTGATTTCAATCATCATCATAACTGATTCCACTGCATTAAATGGCCTTTCACAATGTAAATGAGTGCCACAAGAACGCTAAGTTCCAATTTTTGGCTGTTATAAATATGCCTCTGATTAGCCAAAAAACAAGCAAAACGTTCTTGGCGACAGACTGAATCACTTATGCAAATTAATAAATATTCATTGTCGGCAGCGCATCTTCCCGTCTAACCAGGATCGTGGTTGGCAGTGTGGTGCCCCTGAGGCTTCAGTCTCTGCAGGATATTGTATCTCCTTTAAGACGTAGTACTCATTCCGGGTAAGGAGAGGTTAATCGTTGGTCTACACTGTTTGTATCAAACTGTTTTGTGTGATATTATATGTATCTATTGGGTCCGGCTGAGAGACGGCTAATTTGCTCCTGACAAACAGGGACGTTTGGGGTGCCAACAAGCAAAAATTACCTGATCCACAGGAGTGGAATGGCTTAATGATCCGGAGTAAACAATGGAACATTGCTGAGTATTGGCTTAAAAAAGCTTTGTGTGTCTACACTGTTTGTATCAAACTGCTTTTGTGTGATATTATATGTATCTATTGGGTCCGGCTGAGATCCGGCTAATTTGCTCCTGACAAACAGGGACGTTTGGGGAGAATATCCCACAATTATGGATTTTAGAGATCACCTTGTATTTATGTTGTGATTGTCACATTTTATTATTGGAATAAAATTTTGTACTTGGGAATAATTTCCTCTATAATCGCTGGTGATTCTCACATTCACAAGCACACACAGTCAGGTGCCTTCCCGCTGGGGGGATGGCCTGGGGTAGATAGGGGGTGGCCATCACGAAGCATGGGACTTTCCCGGTCACTGGGATAACCACCTAAGGCTGGGCACCACTTGTGGAAAAGGGAAGGAGCATCTTCACACATAAGCAGTTAGCCCTGGGCACAGCATGGGGTGAGACGCACTTGGGGACCTCGTTCCAATCTTCTTCTACTCGCACTCCTGGGACTGCCATAGGGCCAGTGGCTTGGAGCATCCAGCTCAGCCCGGGTTCTCTACAGCTCCACGGGATTCCACGGTCTAGGGCGAGTGCAGGAAACACCCGCAACCCGTTCCATATTCCACCTACACCGGGATAGGAGGGACCCTGACCAGAAAAGACTCACAGTGGGAACACCGGCAGTGACCTCGAATTGCTTGGGATTGGCTGGGGCCCATCACAGCAGTGGTTAGTGCTTCGGAAGCAGCAACCAGGTTACTTAAAGAACTGTGAGTAAATCACCTGGAACCCGCAGAGATTGTGTCCGCCTGTCATTCCCAGCGGTGGTGCCCCGCACCTTGGCGCCCGCCATTACTACTCCCCTCATCATCTTGCCCAGGGCCCACTCCACCTGTGGGAAGCAGAAACACCTTGGCTGCTACTACCATCCGCCTCGCAAGATAGCGGCAGCAGCGGCGGCTAATTCCCTCAGGTGGCATCACAAAATCAACCTACACCATCAACCTTATTCCATCTCTCCCTCCGTGTACACTTTGGGGTCACGAAACCGGGCAGGGCCACTCGTGACATCCCCTGACCCTCACTGGCCCGGTGACGAGTATTTTCCCCCAACCCCTGGGGCGCTACAGCAGCACATCCTCTAACCAAGACGAAGCTGCCAACAATGTTCCAACTTTATCGGGACAGTATTGAATTAAAATAAATCTCATACCCACTGTGCTTCTTTTTTACACTCCATAAACACACCCGGGGCACGTCTTTCCAATTCGCAGCATGTCATTTACTCTTGTGTGTACACTGAGTTTTCTGTGTGGAAAACTTGCATTAGCTGCTGTGTACACGCATCAAAAATGCCTGTAATCTGTACCTAAGAATGTCAGTACCATGAGGTTTCAACAACAAAGCCGCTGTATGTAAAGCATGACCCACCAAACAGAAACAAAAAGCACAACGTCAAAAATGCATTAAAAAACACACACAAAAACACAATGTAAAAAGCAAGTAAACTAAGGTGCGGAAATGGTGCAGAAATTCTGCGTTGTCAAAATCTCAACAAGCACTGATTATGGGAATGTAGCCTTATTCCACAGAAATCTATGCTATTCTTATATGTAAATGAGCTATTCCAGGCCATGGGCTGGACACTGATCTGTATCAGATTACCCGTGTGAGACATGTAACTAACACATAATAGTACAACTTTGTCTTACAAACATTTGCTGCAGCTTTCACAGCTCTGCTGTATTGCAACACTGCCTGTGAGGTGGAGGCTGAAGCTGAGAGGATCTTGCAGATGTGTCAGTTATAATCACACACAGCTCTGTAGTGAGATCAGGAGAACAGAAAGCGGCCATTATGTATCACACTGGTATCACCTCCTTTTATTAATATAAGCCCTGGAAGCAGAATCTGATGCAGATCAGTGTCCCATAGTGTGGAACAGCTCATTTACATGTAAGGAAACTGTGGATTTCTCTCCAATAAGATGTGCCCCCCCACTTATCATTAGTCTTTTATACCATAGGTGACTTGTTATGTTGCACAGGGGCCCTGCAGATGTAATCTCTGTACAACAAAAGTGTAATTTATTGAGGTTCAATGTAATATTTTTCTCAGGTTTTAAATTTTATATTATACATTGTACCCGAAAGACATGGCATTGATCTTAAGGCCCTGTCACACACAGAGATAAATCTGTGGCAGATCTGTGGCAGATCTGTGGCAGATCTGTGGCAGATCTGTGGCAGATCTGTGGTTGCAGTGAAAGTGTTGACAATCAGTGCCAGGTTTGTGGCTGTGTACAAATGGAACAATATGTCCATGATTTCACTGCAACCACAGATCTGCCAAAGATTTATATCTGCGTGTGACAGGGCCTTTAAAGTATATGAACAATTCACCTTGCAGCGATGTAGAAGTAGTATACAGAAATCTTTGGCTGCACGACCAGGGTAGAGGGCAAAGCTGGGATGTAGCACGAGGCCAATTGCTCATGTCCCTAGCATGTATACACCTTATAAGGTCAGTATTGGAGCACAACTCTTACATATATTTGTGAAAGAACAGGTTATTCTAAAGATATCACTTCATATAATGGGTTCCATGTTCGGTAAGCCTTATATCACCAAGCACAATGCTAAGTTTAGGCGGGATGGAGTGGTGCAAAGCAGGCCACCACTGGACTCTGGAGTTCTATGGAGTGATGAATCACAATTCTCTATCTGACCAACTGATGGACGAATCTGAGTTTACTGATGGCCAGGAGAATGTTAATGGCGCTTTACACGCTACAATATATGTTACGATGTGTTGGCGGGGTCACGTCATAAGTGACGCACATCCAGCATCGTAAGTTACATTGTAGCATGTAACAGCTACGTGCGATTGCGATTGAACGGTAAAACGTTCATCGCATGCACGTTGTTCAATTCCTAAAAATTGAGCGTCAGGTTGTTCATCGTACCCGGGGTAGCACACATCGTAGTGTGTGACACCCCGGGAACGATGAACAGATCTTACCTACGTCCTGCGGCTCCCGTCGGCAATGCGGAAGGCAGGAGGTGAGCGGGATGTTTACGTCCCGCTCATCTCCGCCCCTCCGCTTCTATTGGCTGGCTGACGCGTGACGTCGATGTGACGCCGAACATTCCTCCCACTCCAGGAAGTGGATGTTCGCCGCCCACATCGATGTCATATGGACGGGTAAGTACGTGTGACGGCGGGTTATTTGTTTGTGCGACACGTTCAACAAATTGAACGTGCCGCACATACGATGGGGGCGGGTACGATCGCATACAATATCGTATGCTGGATCATATGGTGTAAAGCAGGCTTTAGTTCTGAAATATACCAACTGTAAAGTTTCTTAGATCTAGGATAATTGTTAGGGGTTCTTTGTCAGGTATGTCCCAGGCCCTTTACTTCAATTGAAGACCTTAAAGGGGTTGTCCAGTGAAAACAAGTTATGATCTATCCAAATATCCTACAAATAGCTGATAACTTGATTTCTTTGGACAACTCTTTTAATGCTTTAGCATTTCAAAACATTTTGGACAATTGTATGCTTCCAACTTTGAAGATCCGGTTTCTGGAAGACCCTTTTCAGCTCCAACATAACTGTGCCCCTGTCGACAAAGCACCATCCATAAGGGACCCCTTCACTATATCTCATTGCTATTATTTGAGCTTCTTGTGTGACAATGGCCATTATATTTTAGCAAAGGGACAATGTTAATTGTAATATAATGTACCGTTTGCTTCACACTCCTTTTGCTCTGTAATAATTTATGCCTTCCAAAATTCTAATTGCAGATAAAAATCTTGAGCTACTGTCATGGATGGCTGCAAATGAGATCATTTTAAAGGCACTCATATCATTACACTTGCAATCTACTATCGTGTTTTACATTTAGTGTCAGCCAAATCTAACATTTGTCTTATTCATAGCCAAAAGCAGCTGGAAGTAACAACAACTGGAAATATATAAAGGAAAGGAGCATGACAATAATGATGTCCTGTTGTTATGAAAAGAGTAGATTTCAATAGGTAACCTATTGCAATTGTTGTTTGCCTTTTATTTATGATCATTCAATCCTGCAAGGCCCTCACATATAGTGGATTGCATTTTACAATAATCTAATTACTATATACATGGTAAAATTACGTTCTTTCCACTTCTGGATTATGGTCCCAACAGTGCTCACTGTAACTTTTAGTAGTTTGGAAATCCTGTAACCAATGCCATCAGTATGATTTGCAATAATAAGGACAGACAGCTCTCCAGTTTTACCCATCGTAAGATGTTTCTTGTGTGCACCTTTGTGTTGGTAATGAGACTCCTTTTTATTGGCCATCAGCTGAACCAACTGTTATTTTAAACAAGGTGGCAGGATTGCTTTCTTATTATTGATAGATTTCAGCTGGCATCATGACTTTCATGGTCTTTTGCACCTCTCTTTTTATGTGTTAAATACCTTTTGCCTGCGTAATTTCTCATTATTACACATCACTAAATTTATGGACCTCTATGGTTAGATTTCTTTGCATGTGTGAATTGGATGGGTTGTTACCGACATCTGGTGAGAATTTCATGTCAATACTATCGATTATAATATATTTGCTTAAAAAATTGGTGACATGCTCAATACTTATTTCACCTGCTGGTCTGGCACTGTGAGGGCCAGTTCTGACATTGTTCTGGTGTGTGTGGTTCTGCCACACACACTGGCACCTGGGCTGCCTTTATTCGCAGTTGTCAGTCCTTGCAGCATGGGAGCGGTTCTGACATTCCCCGGGTAAGTGGTGTTCTTATATGGTCCTGTTCAAGTCATTATATGAGACCTTATGGTACGATATTAAATTATAACATAGTGTATAACATAGTGTAGGGACCCCCCTATAGAGATTTGCCATGACGGGGCAGGGGGGCTCAAATCATTGATCAATGATTTGCAAAAAATCTCATTGAATTGTTACAGTAGAAATGAATTTATGAATTTTACACTTTTTATTTTTTCATTGTTGCATGCCATTCATGAGCAGTGCTGGCTCCCCTCTTCTTTGTTATTTCACCTGCTGTATAACACAAAAAAATATTAGGGGAATTAATCAGAAAAGATGGAGGGAATATAAAAAGAACAACTTGAAGGCAGCAGTCCATTGTAAAAGGGGGGAAAGCCTTAAGGCCCCGTCACACTAAGCAACATCGCTAGCAACATCGCTGCTAACGAACAACTTTTGTGACGTAGCAGCGATGTTGCTAGTGATGTCGCTGTGTGTGACATCCAGCAACAACCTGGCCCCTGCTGTGAGGTCGTTGGTTGTTGCTGAATGTCCTGGACCATTTTTTAGTTGTTGCTGTCCCGCTGTGAAGCACAGATCGCTGTGTGTGACAGCAACAACTAAATGTGCAGGCAGCAGGAGCCGGCTTCTGCGGAGGCTGGTAACCACAGTAAACATCGGGTAACCAAGAAGCCCTGTCCTTGGTTACCCGATATTTACCTTCGTTACCAGCGTCCGCTGCTCTCACTGTCAGTGCCGGCTCCTGCTCTGTGCACATATAGCTGCAGTACACATCGGTTAATTAACCCGATGTGTGCTGTAACTAGGAAAGCAGGGAGCCAGCGCTCAGTGTGCGCTGCTCCCTGCTCTCTGCACGTGTAGCTCCGTGCGCTGGTAACCAAGGTAAATATCGGGTTGGTTACCCGATATTTACCTTAGTTACCAAGCGCAGCATCTTCCACGCGGCGCTGGGAGCTGGTCACTGGTTGCTGGTGAGCTCACCAGCAACTCGTGTAGCCACGCTCCAGCGATCCCTGCCAGGTCAGGTTGCTGGTGGGATCGCTGGAGCGTCGCAGTGTGACATCTCACCAGCAACCTCCTAGCAACTTACTAGCGATCCCTATCGTTGTTGGGATCGCTGGTAAGTTGCTTAGTGTGACTGGACCTTTAGTCCTTTCGAACAGCAGGTCATTTAAGAATCAATCGAGCGATGATGCATAGTTTTAGACACCTGACCGGAACAACCAATCACAGCCTTCAGTAGTCCTGTAACAGAATAATAGTGACTCGATCGCATTCAGTGTTTGGGAAGACTACCGGAGAGGTCTGTGCTGGATCAGCTGGTATCACAGCACGTGAATATGCCAAATTTTGGTATTTTTACATCATCCATGATATTGATAACATTTTTTTATTCACTGAACAACTCAAGTCCCAAAAAAGTTAGCGATGTTCTAAGTGAAGGTTTGTTCATCTCTAATCCCTGTAACATTTACAATTACTACTTTCACCCAAAAACTGCACTTTTCGTCGTCTAAGAAATCTTTGGATCTCAGAATCTGTGATCTGGATTTCTTCACTATAATGGCATCATAGTACTAATGCAGTGTATCTGAAATCCCTGACTATCTGAATGTCAGAAAGTGAAAAGCATGATGATTACAGGAGCTTTTCTGCCCTTTTGTTTTAGCAATGGGTAGAAGTCACTGGCACAGAGCGCCATCAATGACATCTTGTGATATGTCTCAGGACAGTTGCTGTGTTAAGATGAACTATTCTATTAATGTGAAATATGATGAAACTCTACATTGTTGCATATACTTGAATGTATCTTTTTTTGCATGTTCCTTGAAGGACGTGAGTTCATTGAGTGACAGCCATTAAAACATGTATATGTGTTCTGTTACACTTTTATGTTGTTTGTATTGCAGGTCCTGCTGGAGGACGGATCACAGTGCTCTATGGCGCCATTGTGTTATTGTATAATACTGTATCTGGACAAAACAATCAGTCTTCTGGGAAATAGTGACAGGTGATGTATAGAAGACTGGCTAAGCCCAGGAAGAACCTAGTGCTAGCTAGCGACAAAGTTTAGTGATGCTGGCCCATGGCATCATAAAGAAGTCATATGGGGCAGAAAAAAGTCCATGTAATGCAGCTGTTTGGTGCAATTTGGGACATTTGCAAAGTAGTAGACCAAAACGGGCTTGGTCTGAGCAATGATAGATGAGGGCATTAGATATCTGGAGGAGATAGTTGGTCCCTTAGCCATAAGCCAGTATTCAGTATATGTCAAGCTAGAGAGGGATGATACCCAGAATACAGAGCAAAAGGAAGGGAAACAGTTACAATAAGTCCCTGGCAATAGGTAGATGGGGTATTGGTGATCCCTAAACACTCATCTCAGGCTGAACCCTGTACTCCTTATTGTCCCTAGATAGGTCCTTCCTCCCATACACGATCATGTGCCTAAGCTATGGCTGACCCTGGGCTAGCCCTGGCTAGTGGGCTGGGCAGCAAGACACTAGTCTTATTACTACACAAAGGCAACCGAGAGAGAGAGAGAAACACATGGGAAAGAACAACAAATGGATTTACACAGCTTTCCACAAAGACAATATATCCTTGGAGGTCAGTATAGAAGAGCTATCACTGGGATATGAGAGCCAAGAGTGAGTTTAAATAATGAAGGTGGGGCATAAAGGTGCTGCAACTGAAATTATAGCTATATGTAATCTAAGCAGAATCAAAAAGGAATGCTTAACCAATTCAATACCAAATTAAATTCGCTCTACTCTTGTTAATGAGAATTTACAATCCGCTAATTGTCGTGACCTTCTAATCCCAGATACCGCAAGAGACTCAGCCGAACGCAACACACTTGTGACATTTTGCTCTTTAACTCATGTTATGTCTGCTCAGGTAACAATAACAAAAGTGCATTGTGGCCACTATTGATACTGTAGCTTTCAGTTGAATTGGTGTTTTTTTTTTGGTCTTCAACCTGGGGGGACCACTCAAAGTGGCCATATTACAACCCTTTTAACTCCAGGCAACTTTGTACTGTATATGATACCTCAAAAATATAGAGCCTGATTCATCATTTTTGACATTTTGAAGTCACATATCTATTTTGTTTTCTGGTAGTCAATGACTTATTGTGTGCCAAATTCATCAAAATTGCGTATGCGGTTCACGAATTTTGTTCACAATTAATAGTGCTGTTTTAATTTTGTCTTTAACCTGTTTTGTGACTTCCTAGTGCAACAACTTGTTTGTTCCCCTGAGATATAGCATAAATTACACCAAATTATCAGGCTCACATATAATCCTTCCATGGGAGGACTGGAGTCAACTTACAAAAAGTTTTGGGATTTTTCAAAAAGTCCCAAATGATGTATAAGTCAGAAATCATTTGAGAACCCTAAACTTTGCCCACAGGTGTGAATTAAAATGAAAAAAAAAATAGACAAACATAAAAAAGTGACTTTAAATAAACATGTAAATGAAAAGATTAATATGACTTGAACAAAAAAAAATTAAAAACTCAACAAACAAACAGGCACAAATGCATGAATTCAGTTTCATGGTCCTCATGGGGACATTTTACAGATATTTGTATAAATGGTAAAATTAAATTCAAAATAAAAGATTTGCAGTTAATTCATTCTTCTATAAAATATAGAGGAGTGCTTTCTCAGGAATGTGGGTAAAATCAGCACCAATCATTTACAGGAAAATAAAAGTAACATAACATTTTTATTTTTCAAGAGCCACTCATTTTTAAGAGCTCATGCATATGACTTAATTTTTGGTCCGAGTGCTGACCGTGAAAAAACGGACTAATGTTATTCAATGGGCAGTGTAGATGTGCCATTTTTTTTAATTGACCCAATCTGTGTGTGAAAAAAATGCGCAACATGCACTAGTTTGTTTTGTGCGTGGAAAAAGACTTGGCAATTCAATGGATGAGCAAAAAAATCAGATGTCACACGGAGCCATAGAGCATCTGATTTTTACGTAAATATTTCAGTTCTTTAACATAGAAATCTATATTTAGACTTGTACATTATTAATAGCTGTTGCTGTGTAAAATCACATTGCACATGGGTGAAAAGTGAGAAAAAAATAGTCTACTGTTCAGGCTGAAACTCCGACGATTTCGTGTGAGCGCAGCCCATGGCTAGATTCATACGACAGTATAAAAAAATCGGTCTGATTGTCATCCACAAAGGTAGGGATTTTTCTTTTCTCACTTGTCATGTGTATTTTTTACAGTAGAAGTTATTAATCATTTACCGCACCATTCCTATGTTACAGAATTGCAATGTATCCATAATCATATGCTATACTGTGGAATCCAGTTTTTTTTATTGCACCAATAAATTTATATTTGTAAATCTCCGTCAGTGAAAAAAATTGGTCATTTGCCTCATCCAATAACGAGTCAGTGTGTCAGCCAATAAAAATGAGATAGCACACGTCTGATGTATATGGTCTTCTGAAAAAGCCATAATTTTGATAAATATCTGGGGCATATAGCTGATACGGCACTCCAGAAAAAGGTGCTCCTATAGGATCCAACCCTGTAATGAGTAAGGCAAACAAAACCGCCATTCAAATGTAAAGGGAGCACAAATTTTTAGTTGTGGTCAAACAGTATCTGAGTACATGAGTGACGTTTTGTGCAATGCTCTTTTTCAAACATACACTGAAAAAAATAACAGAAAAAAGGGATATATCAATATACAGATATACAAAATGACCAAAACCGACAATCAAATGAAAATTAAGGAAAATCATGTAGGCAAACAATGAGATGTTAAGGATCACTGAATATTCACAAGAAAAATATATACGGGTGTACAACAAGTGATATAGATAGTACAACACAAAAGAACATAATTACGTGACCATCTTCAAGTAGATTAGGAACCCTGACCTAGGTATGTGTATGATACAGTTAGGTCCAGAAATATTTGGACAGTGACACAATTTTCGCGAGTTGGGCTCTGCATGCCACCACATTGGATTTGAAATGAAACCTCTACAACAGAATTCAAGTGCAGATTGTAACGTTTAATTTGAAGGTTTGAACAAAAATATCTGATAGAAATTGTAGGAATTGTACACATTTCTTTACAAACACTCCAAATTTTAGGAGGTCAAAAGTAATTGGACAAATAAACCAAACCCAAACAAAATATTTTTATTTTCAATATTTTGTTGCAAATCCTTTGGAGGCAATCACTGCCTTAAGTCTGGAACCCATGGACCTCACCAAACGCTGGGTTTCCTCCTTCTTAATGCTTTGCCAGGCCTTTACAGCCGCAGCCTTCAGGTCTTGCTTGTTTGTGGGTCTTTCTGTCTTAAGTCTGGATTTGAGCAAGTGAAATGCATGCTCAATTGGGTTAAGATCTGGTGATTGACTTGGCCATTGCAGAATGTTCCACTTTTGTGCACTCATGAACTCCTGGGTAGCTTTAGCTGTATGCTTGGGGTCATTGTCCATCTGTACTATGAAGCGCCGTCCGATCAACTTTGCGGCATTTGGCTGAATCTGGGCTGAAAGTATATCCCGGTACACTTCAGAATTCATCCGGCTACTCTTGTCTGCAGTTATGTCATCAATAAACACAAGTGACCCAGTGCCATTGAAAGCCATGCATGCCCATGCCATCACGTTGCCTCCACCATGTTTTACAGAGGATGTGGTGTGCCTTGGATCATGTGCCGTTCCCTTTCTTCTCCAAACTTTTTTCTTCCCATCATTCTGGTACAGGTTGATCTTTGTCTCATCTGTCCATAGAATACTTTTCCAGAACTGAGCTGGCTTCATGAGGTGTTTTTCAGCAATTTCAATTTAACTCTGGCCTGTCTATTTTTGGAATCGATGAATGGTTTGCATCTAGATGTGAACCCTTTGTATTTACTTTCATGGAGTCTTCTCTTTACTGTTGACTTAGAGACAGATACACCTACTTCACTGAGAGTGTTCTGGACTTCAGTTGATGTTGTGAACAGGTTCTTCTTCACCAAAGAAAGTATGCGGCGATCATCCACCACTGTTGTCATCCGTGGACGCCCAGGCCTTTTTGAGTTCCCAAGCTCACCAGTCAATTCCTTTTTTCTCAGAATGTACCCGACTGTTGATTTTGCTACTCCAAGCATGTCTGCTATCTCTCTGATGGATTTTTTCTTTTTTTTCAGCCTCAGGATATTCTGCTTCACCTCAATTGAGAGTTCCTTAGACCGCATGTTGTCTGGTCACAGCAACAGCTTCCAAATGCAAAACCACACACCTGTAATCAACCCCAGACCTTTTAACTACTTCATTGATTACAGGTTAACGAGGGAGACGCCTTCAGAGTTAATTGCAACCCTTAGAGTCCCTTGTCCAATTACTTTTGGTCCCTTGAGAAAGAGGAGGCTATGCATTACAGAGCTATGATTCCTAAACCCTTTCTCCGATTTGGATGTGAAAACTCTCATATTGCAGCTGGGAGTGTGCACTTTCAGCCCATATTATATATATAATTGTATTTCTGAACATGTTTTTGTAAACAGCTAAAATAACAAAACTTGTGTCACTGTCCAAATATTTCTGGCCCTGACTATATAATAAAGCACCTAGATGCGCTTGCTTTTTGTCCAGGTACTTTATTATATCATACACATACCTAGGTCAAGGTTCCTGATCTACTTGGTCCTTTAAAGGGAACCTGTCACCAGATTTGTCCTTTCTTCTTGCGATTGCCGCCCTTCTCCCCTACTCTGGGTGGATAATGCATCCTGCGTCATCAATACAGTGTCCTCCATTGCGCTCCTGTGCACGCGCACTTCTCTCTATGCTGCTGCGGGAAGAGCAAAATACTGTAATGTGCAGGCGCAGGGCAATGTCAAAGACCGCCCGCACATGCGCAATGCAATATTTTGATCTGCCCTCAGCAGTGCAGAGAGAAGTGCATGCCTGCAGGAGCGCAATGGAGGATACTTTGTTGATAATGTAGAACATGTTATCCACATGGAGCAGGGAAGGAGGACGACGATCACAAGCAGAGTAGAGGCACCGGACCGAGAACAGGAAAGCCCATCGTACCGCGGACAAACCCGCAGGTGAGTATAATAAAAGCTGTTTTTTATGTTATACAGTGGCCTGGGCACTTATATACAGTATTCTGGAATGATGTATGTAAGAGCTCACTGATGATGGCCGCTTATAGGGGAGAAATCTGGTGACAGGCTCCCTTTATGTTCTTTTGTGTGGTAACATCTATATCACTTGTTGTACACCCGAATATATATTTTTCTTGTGACTATTCATTGATGCTTAAAGGGAACCTGTCAGCAGATTTGACATCTATAACCAGTTCGATGGACGTCGCTGCTCTTTGGTCCAGTGGCTCATCTCTGCAGTGATAGTCGTCCTTCTTCTTCTGAGTCCCGTGTGCATGCCGTGTGGTACCTCATTCACACAGGCTGGCATTGCAGTCCTACGCAGGCGCACTTTGATCTGCCCTGGTCACGGCAAAGCAAAGTATTGTAGTGCCCATGCGCGGGTGGTTTTTAACCTTCCTCGTGCCTGCGCATTACAGTATTTTGATCTGCCCTAAGTGAGGCAGATCAAAATGCACTTGCGAAGGACTGCAATGCTGGCCGGGCCTGAGTAGAAGGAGGACGGAGATCGACGCAGAAAGGAGCCTGGAGAGCAGCGGCACTCATCGGACCTGACCAACCCCTAGGTGAGTATAATAAATGTGTTTTTTATATTATACAGATCGGCCTAGGCACTTAAATAATGTATTCTGGAATGTTGTATATAAGAGCCTACTGGTGGTGGCTGCAGCTCATAGTCACCAAATCTGGTGACATGTTCCCTTTAACATGTATCTCTAAATAACTCATTGTTTGCCCTTAATGTTCATTTGATCGATGGTTTTAGTCTCTTTGTATATTTGTATATTGATATAGCCCCTTTTTTGTGTTATTTTTTCAGTGTATGTAATTGGTTGTTGACTGAAATATCTCCCATGTATACAGATCCCGTTGATCCCGTTAAATATTTGTGCTATCTTTACACTTTTATAAATATCTGACTCTACTCTGCATTTAAAGCTTTGTTTTTCCAGTGCTTGTCCGGTATCCAGAGTAAAACACCACGGTCAATGGTAATCTGTTCATCTGTTTCTACATTTTGCATAGTCACCAGTATCCAAAAACAACCCCATTAGTGATTCTGATCCAGTCATAATGCTTCTATCAACACTCGCTGCATAAAACGCTGACTCTGTATAAGCAAAGCAGTATGGTAATAATACCAGGAGAATCCTGATAGTGGCGTAGCTGATATGACACGAATTGTAGACTATGCGTTTCACTCTACATAAGGTATGTAACACGTCTGCTACTCTCGACAGGTTTCAGAGCAGTAATCAAAACAGCAATACAGATGAATGAAAGGCAGTGAATATAAATACTTTATGTAGATTACACAGAGAAAAACATTTATACACACTGGTTGGAGTCACTGTATGCATTATAGATGAAAGCCTAGCAGTCATGTATACACTGAATGTAAATATCACACAGCTTACGGGAACAATCCCAGAGTCATTACATGACAGGGACTTTAATTTCCTTTTCATGCAACGCAGAGTAATTTAGATCTGGATAAGGATCAGTCGGTACTGTGCAATGCATACTTAAAATATTCTATATACAAAGGTATAAACAGGATATGACTCACAATATACAATTCCTCATGATATTGTAGGTCGGTTAAAACCCAAAAAGAAGTGTTTCTAAGTTTAACTGTTTTTCTGTCCCCAAATTATAGTTTTCGTGCTCCTAATTAGATCTTCAGGATCCTGTTTGGAACTCTATAATTGTCAGCAGACTCCGTCAGTGCCGTGCACTTGCAGCGACCACATTTAGATTTTCCATATATAAACACATACACAAAGCAAGCGGCGCGTAATAAGATGAAGAACAAATACTTAGAAGTATTGAAGTGACTTGTTCTTGTGTTTAAAGGAGCAGATGCTGGAACGCTGGAGCAGATTAGTGGAAAGATCATTGTTTTTTGTGTAAATTAGGCTTGATTGACTTTCCGCATGGCTTTGATTTGCTCGGCACCGTTCGGCGAGCCTGCACACCTGTCTTTTTATTATATTTATGCATACTGAAAAATGTAATGTTCGGGATCAGAACATGCGTGTTCTCGTTCCGCTTTTTTGAGCACGCGTGAAGGCATTTTATTTATTGCCGGCTTTGAGGTTTTGGCCGTTCTTTGATTTTTAGATGATAATGTACGCTTTGGAACCGTGCAGCGTTTTCCAGATTAAATCACATATTGACAATAAACATGGCCATGAAATACAAACAGAGCCCTTTAAATTAGATATTGCGGAGGAAAACGGAAAAAAGTAATTTCATTTTCTGCTACAGTATGTTTCACATCAGTACAAAGGGTTATACACATTTCTCTGTCCGCACTGTGACACAGCCACCGGCAATGCTGTAATGTCTAACCCTCCTTTAATGGATCACAACAAATAGTGACTAGAAATTGTATATTTCCTCCATAGACTTATTTCTTGGTAGGAAACTTTAATGTGTAAACAGGATGAGAAAGGAACAAGAAGTGATAAAGTGCGGTGTACATGAAACTGAGCTAAAAATAATGCACGCAAGTATCAACCTCGTGTGCTAAATATAGAGATGGGAAATTGGTTTGACTCATGATGTATTTAACCTCTGGGAAGTTTGGACATGATATTGGTTTGTAGTAAGTGTAGTAAGACTCGGCTGAAACCTACGTCATAGCTGATTATTGGATTGGAGTCGTGAAGCTTCTGCTGTTATTAAACCTCATATAAATGCCCGCAATCCAGTGCTCTTTTATTAAGACCCTCTGGCTATAGCTATGCTTAATCCTGTCACACATTCCTTGCCTTTTCTATTTAAAGCAGATTCCATCCTATTTTTAAAAATAAATTGCTTGTTTCAAACACTCCTCGAATGCATACAACAGAAATCAAATTCTAGTCAAAGTTATTGAACTACAACAATAAGTTATTTGATTTGCACGAATTGACAAAAATTGACCTTCACCATCTTACACATTGTAATAAATGGTATGAGTCACAAACTGTCTGAGCGTCCCTCCAAAAAAAACATGCAACTATCCCATCACATAGGAGAGCACCACCAACCAGGAGATATGCTAGTCCGTATCTTTGATAGTACACTTGAAAGTTGGATGGCTCTTATTTCGGACTTTTTTTTATCCCTTCAATAAAATAAATACTTTAATGAAATCCCGCCCTTATTACACAGTCGTTTGTGGCATATACCAAGTCTAATAACTTTAAAGGGTATTCCTATCTCCAAGATCCTATCCAAATATGTAGTAGGTTCCAAGACAAGAATTAAATCCAGGGGATCTCAGACAGGCAGGAATGGGTTAAAAAATCCTTTTTATTCTTACTTTAAAAATTCATGACAGATGGCATCCGACAGAAACAAGACATATGATCCAACGCGTTTCGACAGAAAATATATCGCTAAAGGCCGCTTTACACGCTGCGATCTTGCTAGCGAGATCGCTAGCGAGCGTACCCGCCCCCGTCGGTGGTGCGTCACGGGCAAATCGCTGCCCGTGGCACACAACATCGCTCAAACCCGTCACACTACTTACCAGCCTAGCAACATCACTGTGACCAGCGAACCACCTCCTTTCTAAGGGGGCGGTTCATTCGGCGTGACAGCGACGTCACTAAGCGGCCGCCCAATAGAAGCAGAGGGGGCGGAGATGAGCGGGACGAACATCCCACCCACCCTCTTCCTTCCTCATTGCGGGCGGCCGCAGGTAAGGAGATGTTCCTCGTTCCTGCGATGTCACACATAGCGATGTGTGCTGCTGCAGGAACGATGAACAACCTGCGTCCTGCAACAGCAATGATATTTATGGAAATGGACAGCATGTCAACGATCAACGATAAGGTGAGTATTTTTGATCGATAGCGGTCGCTCGTACATGTCACATGCAACGATGTCGCTAACAAGAATGGATGTGCGTCACGAATTCCGTGACCCCAACGACATCTCGTTAGCGATGTCATTGCGTGTAACGGGGCCTTAAGTCTTTTTCATGGTATAGGTATAATAATAATAATATTAGAAAATACTTCCTATTAGAAATGTAGTATAGTTCTTTGGATTAATTATGTTGCTTACCTCATGGTCAGGGCAAAACAGGACCTTAGGTATCCTCAGTTATGACCACGCATATAGTCATGGCTAGTTAGTTGATAAAGGTCATAAGCATGGATATCTAAGGTCCTGCAATGCCCTGAACATGAGATAAGCGACAGTGAATTAAAAGAACTATACTACATTTCTAATTGGAGTTATGTGCTAATATTATTATTACACCTACTACATACTGGGAGAGGATCTTGAGATGGGAATACCCCTTTAAACATTGTGACAAGCTCTCTTGGTTCCAGGGCTCATTGCACACTCACCCTCATTTACCCACAAATTCATAACATTAATGACACTTGCTCCCCATTTTATTCCACAGCATCATCTACATACACATGTAGTTATCTCACCAGCTTTACATGTATTGGTTCTGTTCTTCTCTTTCTCTTCTAAATTACTGAGGTCCATTAAATATATTAATATAAATAACATACAATACTAGGAAAACTCAAAGCTTTATAAGCATAATTTCAGGACAATGGGACTACCTGCAATTTTTGGAAAAAAATGTGCTTATCCGAAGATATTCAAATTCCATAACCTCTACTCCTAAACGTTAAAATTGCATCACCAATAAGGAAAAGTCATGGAATTATGGAGATCACAAGATAGATAGACACCTTAATGACATGCAAATTTTTCAAACATCTTGATTTTTTCAGCATTGCATATAAGTGCCACATATAGAAATGTATGCACTTACACACCTTGACAAGTTATCAGTCAGATGATGACTTAAAGGCAAGGTGTCACGTTTTTTATTATTGTATTAATAACAGTGATTATGAAATCAAGTATTTTTAATACAAAATTAAACTCACTGTTTATTTAGTTTTTATTTCATTCTAGTTTTACTGAAACACTGGGGGCTGCCATCTTGGATTTGCTGTGTGTAACGACAGTTACTCACCTCCTTTATGGCAGCCCTCTGTGCCTTCACTCTGATAGTCGCGCTGTGACCCTATACTTCATACAGGACAGCTCCCAGCTGTGACCTGGACGTGCCCCCTGGGCTATCCAGATCACAGAAAATAGAGGAGATCGGCGCCATCTTTGTGCAGCTCAGAGCGTATGCTGTGTGCTGCACTTTCGCCCTGTCACCCGGTCGGCCTGTGTGAGTACCGGTGCTCCTCCCCAGGCTGCTACTGCTACCGTCTCCAATGACACCCCCCGCAGAGTATTGCATGCGTGCATGCAGAGTATTGCATGCGTGCATGCAGAGCATTGTGTGCGGATGTGCATGCATGCAGAGCATTGCATGCAGGTGAGCATGCATGCAGAGCATTGCGTGTGGGCGTGCATGTGGCAGAGCATTGTGTGTGTGCATGTGGCAGAGCATTACGGGCATGTGTGTGGCAGAGCATTGCAGGCGGACAAGCATGTGGCAGAGCATTGTGTGCGTGCGTGGGGCAGAGCATTGCTAGCTTGCATGTGACAGAGCATTGTGTGCATGTATGTGGCAGAGCATTGCGTGCATGCATGCAGAGCATTGCGTGCGGGTGTGCGTATGCAGAGCATTGTGGGTGGGCGTTCATGTGGCAGAGCATTGCGGGCGTGCATGTGGCAGAACATTGCGGGTGGGCATGAATGTGGCAGAGCATTGCTGGAGTGGGGCGTACAGAGCGCTATGTGGGGAGCACTATGCAGCTGTCCTTGGTGACACTTTAGACATTTGTGGTCACCAACAAAATGGCTCCGCACTGTGATCCTAAACTTCATCTTCCCTTATCCTTTTGGAAACACCCAGATTGGGAGGGGGAGCTGTGACATCACACACAGGAGGGCAGATTCTGCCCACTTTTACTGCAGTTGTAATGTGAGCTAGTTCAGTGAGCTACAGTAGCTCTGCAGCGGGATTTCAGCAGCTGCTCCCCCTAGTGTTTAAGAGTGGAAATTTTTTTTTTATATTTTGCTCAATGAAAAACAAATAATAATAATAAAAATAATCTTTATTTCTATAGCGCCAACATATTCCGCAGCGCTTTACAATTCAGATATAATAATATTTTATTAAAACATTAATACTTTACATTTTTTCAGTTATTGTCATTTTTTTTTGGACAACACCTTCCCTTTATGAATGTTCTGCCACACCAAGTGCATGTGGATACACAAATCATCAAAATCTGCTGATGGCAGCTACCTTTGTAATTACCAACCAGTGACGTCCCAGATGTGCTTCATTGGAGACAAGTCCAAAAACGCGACAGGCTATCATGGCATGGTTAGCTCACAGCAGCACAAGAAACATCTGGCCTGGCATTTTTGTAGCTTCTAGTACACTTTGGAGAAATGGCTGTACCACTATTCCATGATCAAATCAATGTAACGTCGAGCTCTTATTCTTTTTAAACAGGCTACCCTGGCCTGCAGCAACATTGAACTTGTCTCCCATCGCACACATCTGTGATGTCATTAGTCAGCAATGATAAAGCAAGCTATCCGCAGCAGCGGATTTTGATGTTGTGTTTACTCAAATGCATTCAGCGGGGCAGCAAATTCCTCAGACAGCCATTAATATTCTCTCTTATATCAGCCATAGTTTGAGTGTGTATTTCTGTACGTGGTACTCAAACTTGACTGAATAATTGAGATATTTGGAAAATTTAGTTCCCATTTTGTCATTATTTGCTTATTATTAATGTTTATATATCCTATGATTAATATAATACCACAACTTTTCATTCTCGGTGCTACAATTTTAATGTTGAAGAGTATATAACATGGACTGGGTCTACTGGGGAGAATTTCTCTGTTCCATTTTAGACACTCCCTAAGGCCTCCTTCACACGTCCATAAAAATCACACAAGTTTTTCACGGACGTGTCAAAGGTGCGTATTGCCCTCCGAGTGCCGTCTTTATGGCACATGTGTGTTCTCCGTGTGCTATCCGTGATAACACGCGGAGACCGGGAACTTTTTGCTCACCTATCCCTGGCGTTGCTGTCTGTGGTGCTGATCTTCAGTCTCCGGTCCTGCCGACTCCCCGTTGCTGGTGCTTCCGGCCCGCAGTGGAGTGAATATGCAATGAGCCTAATGAGCGGGGTCGGAAGCAAGTGACAGCAGCGGCAGAGACAGCAGGGCTGGAGAAGATGAGTATAGAAATTCCTTTTAATTCACAGACACGTGTGTTTTCTCCGGTGCGTGTCACATGGATCACATCCGTGTTGTCCGTGTGCGGTCTGTGTGACACCCATGAAACGTACATGTCTACGTGTGGAGCACACGGGTACACGTATGCTCCACACGTACACACGATCCATGGCAAAACACGGACATGAGCACAAACCCATTGATTTTAATGGGTCTACGTGTGCCCGTGTCTCCGGCACGTAAAGAAATGGACCAAACACATACCGGAGACACGGACGTGTGAAGGAGGCCTTAATGTTACTCGTATCTAGATGACCTAATAGGGCATATAAATCAGATTTGTATTATTAAGACAACACATATCTTCTCAAATCCCCCTTCCATTTCCATCCAGTATTGGCTTTAAGAATCAGATCTTTCCTGTCCCAAAACATAGTTACATAGTAACTAGTAGTCATGGAAGATCTGATTCTTAAAGCTTGATTGAAAAGAGTAATTATAGCTCATTAAATGGAAAAACTTTTACACTGTTTTAAATGTTATTAGGACTGTGGATTTTGTGTAAGCCTTAAAGACAAACTCCACCAAAACATAAAAAATTGCCATACATTGGCAAATCAGAAGTTAGTCCACCAGAAATAGAAACATACTTCTCATTAACTAGTACATGGTCTTTAGCTTCTTTGGTGGATAAAACACAGAGGTGCCAAGAATGTGTGTTTAAGGTTATCATTGCCATGGCAAATGTTTGTTCCTTTTGGTTCATCATACTGAAAACATGGCTAGATTATCTCAGTGACTCAAGATGGCTTTGTTAAACCTTGGTTCAGCTGTATCAACATGTATCAGCAGGAACCATCATACTTGCTGAGCTTTGATCTTTGAACATTGCTGTTTTCCGAACACAATGTAGTTACAATCATATTAGTCCAATTGTTTGAAAACAAAAGTTTGGACAAGAAGTTTATTTCTTAGACACAGAGGAGAGTATATGAATTTTTGGGGGTTTTTTTTTAATGAAAAGAAAAAAATGATCTGGTCATAAACAGCATTGTTTTCTGTAAAAAGACCAAGGTGCTGATTCATGAAAGTGCACCACAAAAACTGTTGTACACTAGAAAACTGTTGTAAAACAGTTTGAAGAGTCACACAAACTTTTGTGCAATGCAGAGATTGTAAACATTTTCTTACTTTTGGCATTTTTACTCCAGTTTCGGACAGCTCAGGCATACTGGGTAGAGAAGGGAAGGAGTCAGGATGGGGCTTGGCTATACCCGCCTTCAAATTCATCAATAGTGGTGCATTTCTTATGCAGGTTTAGTTATCTTTGTTGTACATGTTTTGTACAAAACACTTTCTTAGGAGTGATCACTAATTTGCCAATAGAAAAGAAATAATAATATTTTAATTCTGTCTCTCTGTGTGTCTGTCTCTCTCTGTCTGTCTCTCTCTGTCTCTGTCTATTTGTCTCTTTCTGTCTATCTGTGTTTCTGTCTGTGTCCTGTCTCTGTTTGTCTTTGTGTCTGTCTCTGTCAGTGGGTGTGTCTGTCTCTGTCTCTATCAGAGTCTGTCTCTGTCTGTCTCAGTCTCTCTGTCTGTGTCTTTCTGTCTGTCTCTCCCTATTACTCTGTGTGTCTGTCTCTCTTTCCCTGTCTGTCTTTATCTCTCTGTCTGTTTGTCTCTCTGTCTGTCGCTGTCTCTTTCCCTGACTGTCTCTTTCTCTGTCTGTCTTTTTCCATCTCTGTGTCTGCCTCTTTCCCTGTTTGTTTGTCTCTTTCCCTGTCTGTCTCTTTCTGTCTCTTTCCCTGGTCTGTCTCTTTCCCTGTCTGTCTCTTGCTCTGTCTGTCTCTTTCCCTGTCTGTCTCTTGCCCTGTCTCTCTGTCTGTATCTTTCCATGTCTCTTTACCTGTTTGTCACTTTTCCTGTCTGCCTCTTCTGTCTGTCTGTCTCTTTCGCTGTCTGTCTGTCTCTTTTTGCAGTCTGTCTCTTTCCCTGTCTGCCTCTGTCTGTCTCTTTCTCTGTCTGTCTCTCTTTTTTCCCTGTCTATCTCTGTCTGTCTCTGTCTCTTTCCCTGTCTACCTCTGTCTGTCTTTGTTTCTTTCCCTGTCTGCCATTGTTTGTCTCTGTCTCTTTCCCTGTCTACCTCTGTCTGTCTGTCTCTGTCTCTTTCTCTGTCTGCCTCTGTCTGTCTCTTTCCCCGTGTGTCTTTCTGTCTGTCTCTTTTTGTCTGTCTGGCTTTTTTTCATATCTGTCTGCCATTGTTTGTCTCTGTCTCTTTCCCTGTATACCTCTGTCTATCTCTGTTCATCTCTGTCTCTTTCCCTGTGTGCCTCTTTCTCTGTCTGTGCCTGTCTGTCTGTCCCTCGGTCTGTCTCTGTCTCCCCACTGATACCATATTACCTCACACATAAGCTTCTTATAATATGAATGTCCTTTGTTCCTATAGCAACCAATCACAGCTCCTATTAATAACCTGTAGCTTGGAGTTCCATTCACTTTAATGGAGGCAGATTTTTTGGAGAGTCAAATGGGGTGTCTGTGCAAAATTTTGTGATTGTAAATGCGACGGTGCGGATTCTTTTAGCGGACATACACAAACAGATACATACATGCACACATACATACACTCAGCTTTCTATATTAGACTAGCTGTAGTACCCGGGCGTTGTCCCGGATAGTAACTGTCTCTCTGTCTCTCTCCCAGTCTCTGTCTGTCTGTCTCTGTCTGTCTCTTTCCTTGTCTGTATCTGTGTGTCTGTCTGTGTCTCTCTGTCTGTCTCTGTATCAGTCTCTCTGTCTCTATCTTTGTGTCTCTGTGTCTGTCTGTCTCTATCTTTGTGTCTGTCTCTATCTCTGTGTCTGTCTCTATCTTTGTGTCTGTCTCTCTCTCTCTGTGTCTGCCTGTCTCTTTCCCCGTCTGTCTCTTTCCCCGTCTTTCCCTGTCTTTGTCTGTCTCTTTCCCTGTCTGTCTCTTTCTCCGTCTGTCTCTTTCCCTGTCTGTCTCTTTCCCCGTCTGTCTTTTTCCCCGTCTGTCTCTCTCTGTCTCTTTCCCCGTCTTCCTCTGTCTGTCTCTTCCCCCGTGTGTCTTTCTTTCTGTCTGACTTTTTTTTCCCTATCTGTCTTTGTGTGTCTCTGTTTGTCTCTGTCTCTTTCCCTGTGTGCCTCTTTCTCTGTCTGTGCCTGTCTGTCTGTGTCTCTGTCTCTCAATCTGTGTCTGTCTTTGTCTGTCTCTCCACCGACAGCATATTACCTCACACATGAGCTTCTTATACTATGAATGTCTTTTGTTCCTATAGCAACCAATCATAGCTCCTATTAATAGCTTGTAGCTTGCAGCTCCATTCACTTTAATGGAGGCATGTTTTTTTGGAGTGTAACTGTAAAGCGCGGGGTTAAATTTTCTTGTCAAAACATAGTCTATGACATTCCCTGAGTCACATGGGGTGTCTGTGCAAAGTTTTGTTATTGCATATGCAATGGTGCGAATTCCTTCAGCGGACATACACACACACACACACACACACACACATACACATGCATACATACACACATATACTCAGCTTTATATATTAGATAAATAAATATATATATATATATATATATATATATATATATATATATATATATATATATATATATATATATATATATACATATATATGGGGTTTCTTATCCGTTACCATATTTTTTAATTTTCTAGCTTTGTATCCTACAATCTGTGAGCAAGTAATCACTCATGTCAAGAGTTGTTTCTCTCTAGTGAGAAGGCTATCATTCACTATTCTGCTTTAATGGAAGACTTTAACCAATAGAAATATGGGACAGCCATAAGATTGGCTGAGGAAGGCCCCAGTATGGATCTGAAATGCATGTACACTTGTATAAATCTTTTGAAATCAGCAACATCTTCCTCACATCTTGATTCCATAAGCAGCACTGGAGACAAGTTTTCATATAAACCTCTTCTGCAAGTACTGCATTTTCCAAAGCAAAACATTTTATTATTTTTATTATTCTGCCATAAAAATTGTTTTATTAAAGAGGTTGTCTGTTCACAAGACAATGATGACCTATCCTTAGGGGTACTTTGCACACTACGACATCGCAAGCCGAGGGTAGCGGTGCCGAGCGCGATAGTCCCCGCCCCCGTCGCAGCTGCGATATCTTGTGATAGCTGCCGTAGATAAAATTATCGGTACGGCAGCTTCACATGCACTTACCTGCTCTGCGACGTCGCTCTGGCCGGCGAACCGCCTCCTTCCTAAGGGGGCGGGTAGTGCGGCATCACAGTGACGTCACATGGCAGGCGGCCAATAGAATCAGGGGGGCGGAGATGAGCGGGACGTAAACATCCCGCCCACCTCCATCCTCATTGCAGCCGGGATGCAGGTAAGGCAATGTTCCTCACTCCTGCGGCTTCACACACAGCGATGTGTGCTGCCGCAGGAACGAGGAACAACATCGTAACATCGGTCCTTCTGAAATTATGGAAATGACCGACGCTACACCGATCATACGATTTTGACGCTTTTGCGCTCGTTAATCGTAGTAAAAACGATTCACATACTCCGATGTCGACAGCGATGCCGGATGTGCGTCACTTTCGATTTGACCCCACTGACATCGCACCTGTGATGTCGTAGTGTGCAAAGTACCCCTTAGAATAGGACACCAGTGTCAGATTGGTGGGGTTTGACATCCGGTAACTCTGTCAATCAGCTTCTGCTGGCGGAAGCAGGATCTAAACATTGAATGGAATAATAGACTCATAGAATGGTAGAATTGGAAGGGACCTCAAGGACTATCGGATCCAACTCCCTGTGAGTGCAGATTTTCATAAATCATGCCAGCTATGTGTTTACTAGTGTAAGAAGGCTACCTGCTGCATTGTTAATGGCCAGTATGTACCACATAAGTGATGTGATCCTGAAAGTTTGTGCTGGTCCTTGTAGTGCCACAGGTGTTGGTATAGTATTCATAGGGTGGGTTTCAGGGTGGCTGAAGAGATGGGTTGGACTAGCCAGCCATATACTATGCCCATGGGTGTGTCTGATGTGTCACATGAGGCATGTAAAGTGGAGTCTGGGTATGTTTGACATGTGGAGAGTCTGCAGGCAGTATGGGAAGTGCTGGGCTGTGGGAAGAAGCCTCTGAAAGAAGTCCTGTGTAGATACTGGCAGGAGTCAGTGTTTGGAGGCTGCCATACCTCATACGGACCAGAAATCCGGGTATCTGAGTAGCAGCTTTTGAGAGGATAAAGAGGCTATTGGACTCAGAACAGAGGTGATGAAGCCTCTCTGAAGAACCCTCTGAGATAGAGAGGGTTCACTTCAGCTGATCAGGGTCAGTGGGATACTGGAAACAGTATTCAAAACTTGTGCGAGCGAACCGTGGGTGTAACAGCCTGAAAGCCGTGGGTCTGTGTTCCTTTAAGCCAGAAGAGGCTCATGTTATGTTTATAAGGAGCGTTTTATGTGGTTTTAATAAATTGATGGATCATTTAAATGAATTGTGTTCCTATGCTACCTCAAAGATGCAGCAAAGTGAGTGACCCCCATTACGTGAGTAAGTGAACTCTCACACCAGCATCCCCTTGAAGATTAACATTGATGGAGAGCTCACTACCTCCCGTGGTAACCTGCTCCACTCCCTGACTACCCTCACTGTCAGAAAGTTTTTCCTAATTTCAAATCTGAATCTTCTTCCTTTTAGTATCAGCCCATAGCTTCTTATACTTTTTTGTGCTAATGAGAACAGGGTAGTTCCCACTGCACTGTGACTACCTTTCAGATATTTGTAGACCGCTATTAAGTCTCCTCTTAGCCATCTCTTTTGCACACTAAATATTCGTAGTACTTTGTCTTCATTTGACATGGCTTGCAGATCTTCTAACATCTTGGTTGTTGTTCCCTAGACTTGCTCCAATATATCGATGTCTTTCTTGAATGGAACTGCACTTCAGTGTGTAGTAGTAGCTGCTGTTGAACAGTATAGAATATGATCTGCAGTATACTGCCGTGGCCGCTACACAATGAATAGCTCCGTTCAATGTATACATTCTACTACTGAAGGAGTTTCTCGCAGAAGATCAGTAGGGGTGCCTGTTGTCAAACACCCATGATCTGATATGGATGAACTCTCCCAAAATCTTGTGAGCACACAACCTCTTTATTCCACTAGTCGAATACAACATACTCTGAATTAACTTAACAACTGCATGACACTTGTGGAAAACTCTCATAGTAGTAGGAGAAATGAATGTATCCAATTCTAATTATCCTGTTGAATTTTTGATTAATATATCACATTTTTACTCATACCATTAAAAAGAAGCAGCAAAAGATAAAGCCACCAACTTCAAAAAGTTCTAATATTGCTGTTGCAAAGATAAGTATGCAAAAACGAAATATGGACTTAAGCTGGTAATTAATTAAAAAAAATCCTAAAATCGACAAATAAATATGTTAACAACTTGTCTTTTATAATGGCTTATCTCATATTAATGTGTTAATTGCTATATTTCAACAGACTTCATACACATTGCTGTTTCACTGAGAAGTTGCTTACATTTTCAAAGGATTATTTTATGCTACAAACAGAAATCTACTAAAGCTTTCCTATCACTATCCACTTGTCGTTATGTACATTGATTTACTGATTCCTATTAATAACAATACTTTTTTTTCTTTACTGATTACAAATAATACTTGTTAGCGAAAATGTGATTTAGATAGTAATATGGGCAATACCAGAATAAATTTGGGAACTAGTAGACCGGTACCACTATAATAGTAATCATCCAGTCCTTTGAGGTATCATTTTTCAAATCACCTGTCTTAGTATAATTAATCTACCAAATACTGTCACTGTTCAATAGACCATAAGTCTGGACTTCAATTAATCTTTAGAGAACTATTTGGTATATCATGTGTGAACATCCATGGGTTATGTCCACTGGAGCCACTCTGGTAGGAACAGTGGTGAGAGCCTCTAACAAACTCATCTAACTGCTTAGGTTTTGCCCCAAATATGATAACCCCACTCATTGTAAATAAGCCATTTACACAGCCAATAAACAGATTGGAGTCATGATGTGCTTCTCCTTCTCTATTTAGATTCTTCAATGGCCTTTCTGAACAAAGTATGGGACCCAAAAGCACATGAAGGACCATGGTTGTCCTAGTTAATAGACCATTAGTGTAATACCACTTTTACTCAGACTGTACAGAATTATTTTGTTGAACACGAGCATTGGCTGTGAATAGAGGTGATCCGATCTTTTGAAATTAAAATTTGTTACCTTTGCGGAATATATTCGCCAATAAGCTATGTTCACACACTGCATCTTTTACTGTGTTTTTGGTGCATTTTTGAGGTCACAAAGATGCACCTAAATGCATACATTTCCCTCTCCTAGCAAATTCTATGAGATTTCTATATTGCTGTCTACACAGTGCATCTTTTTTTGGCTGCATCTTGGTTGCATTTTTGAAGATGCAGCATGTCAATTGTTTTTGCATTTTGCCAGCGTTTTTGAGCCTTTCCAATCAGTAGATTTGACTTAAAAAAATGCATTGGGCAAAATGCGGTAATAACGCGGTAAATGCGGTAAAACCATGCATGCTTTTTTTAATGCGTTTTTGCTACGAGTGCAATTTTTGGGGCCAAAAACGCTGCATCTTTGTGGTTAAGAAAAGATGCAGTGTGTGAACATAGCCATACAGCAAATACTCTAACTATGCGTGTATAACACTCTGAGGTCTCTTGTTGGGTGTTGAATCCATTTTGGGATCTTTAATGCAAAAAGAGTCTTATTATTGTCCAAGTGACGTCAACATATCTGGCTTCTAGAAAACGGATGCTAACCATCGGTAACCAACAGCTGTATTTGGGTGGCAGGTACAGGTCTAATATTGGATTATTATAACAAGGACGTATGCAAAAAATGTAATAATTTTTACATGAGAGGTAGAAAGTTGCGATTAAATCTCTAGAGTGCGGAGATGTTTCTTTTCTTAAAA
This sequence comes from Anomaloglossus baeobatrachus, assembly GCF_048569485.1. Lineage (NCBI taxonomy): Eukaryota > Metazoa > Chordata > Amphibia > Anura > Aromobatidae > Anomaloglossus > Anomaloglossus baeobatrachus. Next base: position 499,177,302 of record NC_134356.1, on the reverse strand, counting down.
AAAAAAAAAACAACTAAAAAGTTTTGCTTGCCCTTTTCAGGAAACACATTTTCTCTGACAAATAAGTCTTCGGTTCCAGGACATTTCTTCAGAAATAAAAGTTGGACAGTACCTTCCTTGCTTGCAGCTTGTGATGAATAAAAAAATAGGGTGCAGTAAATCACAGATTGATTAATTCACAGTCACACTGACTATGCAGTTACAGCACCTCCCTGTATCACTTGAGTCTTTAGATTATTATTCACAGATAGAGACTAGCCTTCCCATTTTCAATATGCTTCAGCACTGCAGTAGTACACCACAATCAGATCACACCTTTTTCTATCCCTGTGTGTAAAGAGTGGTGCGCTCTGACCTCCTATCCCTAGCCTGTAAAATTATAAAATGGTGCTGCTTGGCTAGCCCTCATCTTTTATACAGCTGTGATATTCTACCTGTGATGTAGAATTGTTAGAATTTGTAGGTTCCAGAGAATTTTGGGAAGTTCATCTTGAAGATAATCTGTAAAAGATCGATCTGCTCAACTCTGGCTGTGATCCGATTGTTGGATAAATTGGTTGTCAAGTTTCAACAGTTTACTCCTCAAAACCACCCAGTGTTTTTAAGAAACCTCTATATATTTAGGATGCAGTCTTGTTACAGTTTGGTTATCAGCTTCCTTACATCCCAACATGTTGATAACTGAGGAAGGGAAGTCATGGTAGGTAACAAATGAAAGATTGAACAAACACACAGTAAAAGGGTCACTATAGGAAGCAAATGTCTACCCAACACTTCTCAGGACCACCCACTGACATAAGACCTTGAAGAAAATAGCTTGAAACCACCAACTGGAAGCCTATTTACACCTAGGTTACACTATTGTCTTGGAAAAATAATGATAAAAAACAAACAATCCCACACTATGGGGGAGAATACAGAACACTGGATATAAAATAGAGGATTTAGCTTATCTAAGGGTATTTTCAGAGTGGTTTTGTCAGGGAATAATTTACTGAGTCCAGTTATGCAAATAAGGCTTAGGGGAAAATATCTAATTCAGAACTGGCATACACTTTGTTGTCCATGTCAAAGGCCTAATCTAAGCATGTGATTTGTCACTGTTCCCACCAGAATGGTGTAATACCAGTTGCATGCTGGCACTGCCAACTGGGCAGCAGGGAAGAATGTTATTATCCCACAGCCCTACAGGATTTTTATCTGCTCCCGCTCATAAAGGGGGCAGGCTAATATTCTATTAGGGAATTGCTCATAATTGCTCATATTTGCTTGTTTCCATGGAAATCTAGAATTGTTGCCTTGTATATCCCCCACATGGGAAATTTTCAGGCACTTTTATGAAAGCTGCACTGGTGGTAATAGCATCTAGCAAGAGCATTCAAAGGTACAGAGAAAGATTTTATTAATTTGGAGACAACCAATTATTGCACAGAATTGTAGTTGATTGCTGCAATTGGATCTCATAATCAGTTATTGCAGTTATGGCTAGCTATAGTTTAAGGACAGAAACATTGTACTTAGGATAACGCCCCCTTACTTTAGGTATTCCGATGATGAAGCGAGGGACATGTGGACATCCTTTAAATTCATCTTTTTCATTGATCGGTAATCTAACATTGATCTATTGTATGTTTGTATATAATTGCATTGTTCTATTGTATAGTTTGTATATAATTGCATTGTTCTATTGTATGTTTATATTGCTGTACTGATAGAATAAGAAAGAACTAATTAGCAGATCCACACCTCTTGTCACTGCAACATACATTTTCTTTCCTGTATAGGCCCCGTCACACTAAGCAACATCGCTAGCAACATCGCTGCTAACGAACAACTTTTGCGACGTTGCTAGCGATGTTGCTGTGTGTGACATCCAGGAACAACCTGGCCCCTGCTGTGAGGTCGTTGGTTGTTGCTGAATGTCCTGGGCCATTTTTTAGTTGTTGCTGTCCCGCTGTGAAGCACAGATCGCTGTGTGTGACAGCGAGACAGCAACAACTAATGTGCAGGGAGCCGGAGACGGCTTCTGCGGAGGCTGGTAACCAATGTAAATATCGGGTAACCAAGAAGCCCTGTCCTTGGTTACCCGATATTTATCTTTGTTACCAGCCTCCGCCGCTCTCACTGTCAGTGCCGGCTCCTGCTCTGTGCACATTTAGCTGCAGCACACATCAGGTAATTAACCCGATGTGTGCTGTAACTAGGAGAGCAAGGAGCCAGCGCTAAGCATTGTGCGCTGCTCCCTGCTCTGTGCACATTTAGCTGCAGCACACATCGGGTTAATTAATTAATTAGTTAATTAACCCGATGTGTGCTGTAACTAGGAGACTGGGGGCTGGTCACTGGTTGCTGGTGAGCTCACCAGCAACTCGTGTAGCCACGCTCCAGCGATCCCTGCCAGGTCAGGTTGCTGGTGGGATCGCTGGAGCGTCGCAGTGTGACATCTCACCAGCAACCTCCTAGCAACTTACCAGCGATCCCTATCGTTGTTGGGATCGCTGGTAAGTTGCTTAGTGTGACTGGACCTTAAATGTTGCAAGATTTGTGTCATTCGAAGACTGATTAAACAGTATAACAAGCGACATTTAGCATGAGATGAATAAAGAACAAACCTGAAGTGTTATGGTGTATGAGGAGACCTTGTCATTGATAACTTAAGGTTTAGCATAGCTCTAGCGTGACACTTCTCAAAAGAAGAACTTGGCCTTCGATACAGAAGACACTCTGTGCCTGATCTCCTTCCTTCTCCCGAGGCTGAAATATAAGACATTTCAAATAAAGAGCAGCAAGCACCATACTGTTATCCTGCGCAGATGTGTCCTTAGCAGACAGGCAGAGCAACAATGCAAGGCAGTGAGTATTAAACAATCAGCCCACTGCTTCTCTCTGATTACTCAGTCGTTCTTTAACCTTCCTGCAAATAATCAATCGCTTTTAGCGAAAGTGAACATTCTTTGATTACAATGGGGTTTGTTGCTTTTTTTTAAATAAAAAAAGTTAAAAGGGTTGCCCACTATTTTAACATTGATGGCCTATCCTTAGGATAAGTCATCAATGTCTGATCGACCGGGGTCTGACACCCAGCACCCTTTGCTGATAAGCTGTTCTTGGTGCTGACGACTGTTGCAGGCAGCCAGAAATGCTCAGTTCCGGAGCTGACCAGTCTTATGATAGTGGCGGCACCCAAGTACTGTACATCTGCCTCCTATTTATTTGATTAGGTGGCAGATTTACAGTGCCCAGCCGCTATCAGTTGATGGGGCAACTCTAGAACTGAGCATTTCTGGCTGCCTGCTGCCACCACCGGGACCAAGAACAGCTGATCAGAGGGGTGCCGGGTGTCAGACCCTGGCTGATCAGACATTGATGACCTATCTTAAGGATAGGCCATAATGTTAAAGTAGTGGCCAACCTCTTTTAATATGTTTATAAAGTCTTGAACATTAAACCTAATGCATGACATCCAATAATATAGCTGTAAGAGTTGAATTAGTGGGGAGGTTGGGGGGGTAATTGCAATATGGCCTCAAAATTTAGGGAAATCATTTTCATCTAGTCACATAAGAAATCACTATTATAAGATTAAGTAATGTTGCAATTACTTATTTGTTTTGTTGTGCAGTGATTTAAGGTACCGTCACACTAAGCAACTTACCAGCGATCCCAACAACGATAGGGATCGCTGGTAAGTTGCTAGGAGGTTGCTGGTGAGATGTCACACTGCGACTCTCCAGCGATCCCACCAGCAACCTGACCTGGCAGGGATCGCTGGAGCGTTGCTACACGAGTTGCTGGTGAGCTCACCAGCAACCAGTGACCAGCCCCCAGCGCAGCGTGGAAGATGCTGCGCTTGGCAACTAAGGTAAATATCGGTAACCAACCCGATATTTACCTTGGTTACCACCGCACGCAGCTACACGTGTAGAGAGCAGGGAGCAGCGCACACTGAGCGCTGGCTCCTTGCTCTCCTAGCTACAGCACACATTGGGTTAATTAGCCGATGTATGCTGCAGCTAAATGTGCACAGAGCAGGGAGCAGCGCACAATGCTTAGCGCTGGCTCCCTGCTCTCCTACTTACAGCACACATGGGGTTAATTACCTGATGTGTGCTGCAGCTACATGTGCACAGAGCAGGGAGCAGTGCACACCGCTTAGCGCTGGCTCCTTGCTCTCCTACTTACAGCACACATCAGGTTAATTAACCCGATGTGTCCTGCAGCTAGCTACATGTGCACAGAGCAGGAGCCGGCAGCACAGGCAGTGAGAGCGGCGGAGGCTGGTATCGAAGGTAAATATCGGGTAACCAAGGACAGGGCTTCTTGGTTACCCGATGTTTACATTGGTTACCAGCCTCTGCAGAAGCCGGCTCCTGCTGCCTGCACATTTAGTTGTTGCTGTCTCGCTGTCACACACAGCGATCTGTGCTTCACAGCGGGACAGCAACAACTAAAAAATGGCCCAGGACATTCAGCAACAACCAACGACCTCACAGCAGGGGCCAGGTTGTTGCTGGATGTCACACACAGCAACATCGCTAGCAACGTCACAAAAGTGGTTCGTTAGCAGCGATGTTGCTAGCGATGTTGCTTAGTGTGACGGGGCCTTTAGTCATCGTGAATTTATCTACAGTTAAAGGGAACCAAACATCAGGATTTTCCAAGATAAGATAAAGCCAGTGCAGTACTGGCACTATCAGGCACAGGCTCTACATACAATTAGTGGGCAGCTCGGATGTTTAGGCTCTGAAATCCATGTTCATAAAGTTTGAAAATTCATCATGTTTATGATTGACGTGCACACCTCTGCTGATAATGTCCGGGCGGGTTATGCACGTGGATTCCTGCCCCCCCCCCGCTGCCTGTTTCTCCCTCTCTCTGGCTGTATGTAAATTTTTCTATAACATGGCGTTGGAGTTAGCGCCTGCTCATAGTGCTTATCTCTGGCGCCGTCTTTCTGAAGCCCGCAGTACCTAGTATTGTGCATGAGAGGGCGGCGCATGTGCCCTCGCTTCTTCAGAGCTCGTTGTGACCGCGGGAGCGCGCGCGGTCACAACAGGACTGGAGAACAGCTGATCTTACTGATTAGCTGCAGTAGACAATATCGTAGCAGATGTCTGCTGCAGCTAATCGGGGTAAGATCAGCTGTTCTCCAGTCCTGTTGTGACCGCGTGCGCTCCTGCGGTCACAACGAGCTCTGAAGAAGCGAGGGCGCATGCACTGCCCTCTCATGCACAATACTAGGTACTGCAGGCTTCAGAAACACAGCGCCAAAGATCAGCGCTATGCGCAGGCGATAACTCCGACGCCGTGTTTCTGAATAGAAAAATTTACATACAGCCAGAGAGAGGGAGGAACAGGCGGTGGGGGGAGAGGGGTGTGTGGGGGGAATCATGTGCATAACCCACCCGGATATTATCTGGAGAGGTGCGCACGTCAATCAAAAACATGATGAATTTTAAAACTTTATAGACATGGATTTCAAAGCCTAAACATCCGAGCTGCCCACTAATGGTATGTACAGCCTGTGCCTGATAGTGTCAGTACTGCACTGGCTTTATTTTATATAGGAAAATCCTGATGTTTAGTTCCCTTTAATGATATATGTGTAAAAGCTCCTTTAAGAGAGTATTGACATTCTTCGGGATATGCCGTAAATCAGGGGTGAACATACCATTGGTGCAACTTTACCTAAAGGAAAAAGGGTCGCCTGAGCCCTCCAAAACAGCAAGCAGCTTCTGTCACAGACACATTATTGGAATATAAAAAGCTCATAAACTGTTTGTGCACAAGAGCCCTCTTCTATCTGTATCCACCCTTGCTATAATTGTAGATGGATGCAGATCCCACTAAACTGCCCTGCATTTATTATGAGAATTGGGCCCAGTGTTGTGTCTCGCTATCAGGGGAGAGATGGTCAGAATTCCCATTAATTTGTATAGTATAGCTATTCCGAATAGCTCTCCACTAAAAACAGCATGGGATGGAGACCGGTCATAAACAAAGATTGGTGGGACCCATGTCCAATATACATTCTTGGCATATCCACTTAAAGGGAACCCGTCATGTCCGATACTGTTATTAACCTGCAGTTATAGGATTAGGCTGCTGGTATTGCCCAGTGGAATTACTGTATTCACCTCAGGCAAACCTGCATGAACGAAAGCCGGCAGCTCATGAGAGAAATAAAGCTTATTTTCCCACGGGTGTGGAACTTTCAGAACAGTGACCAGGCACCTCCATAGCCTGCAGATTAATCCTATAGGTGCAGGTTAATAGTGTTGTTGGACCTGTCAGTATCCCTTTGAAGCAATACATTTTTTAAACCACAAAAAAATGATTGGCTGTTTGTAACATGATTACAAAATTTAGGATGGACAGTTTCGGTGTTATGATCCTTGCTTTATGATTCTTGTATACTCTTGTCTACATTCACAGGAATTAATTGGTATAATCACTTGGAAATTAGTTGTGATAATTGAGCTGTCTCTCAACTGGTCACGCATCCATTTCTAGGTGATAAATGTCTAATGACAATGTGCCCACCATTAGAACTCTACTGAGCTGTCTGCTTCTCCATTCACTGTAGGACTGAAGAATATAGCGGAGCTCTGTACTCAACTAACTACTTTAGTCCCTTAGACAGGGATCACCCAACCCATTTTCTCCTTGTTCTCAGGAACAGTTGGGGCCCTAGCAATATTACATGCAGCAAATATAAACTTGTGACCTATAATTTTAGTAGGCAATAAGGTGTAATTGTGTGACAAATCTGTTAAAGGGGTTGTCTGGCCTTGTTGTGCAAGTCTGTAATTACTCTATGTGACTTGCAGACTTGTGAATCCCAACAGCACACAGTGCACATGCTGTTTTAGGATTCTCCGGTTACAGATACAGGCGGTCATGTGACAGGAAGTATGCAGTTTGCATACCCCCGGATACATTCCAACTAGACTTATGGAGCCTCACTCAATTTACTTGTATAGAGCGAGTCCACACATGTCTAGTCGGGACATAACCACATGCATGCAAGTTGCATACTTGTGGTCATGCGCCCACCAGCTGCTGGCCCCAGAGAATTCAGACAACGCCCACACTGTGTGCTGTGAATATTCACAATACTGTTGTCACACAGAGTGACTGCAGACTTGTACCCCAACTCCTGTAATTTCAAGTATAGCTTTTGCACTGGGACCAGGTCACAAAAGCTATTGTTCTACGTAGACCACTAATTATTACAGCACGTTGTGTAGAATGTGAGAGAATTGATGGACTGCAAACATCTAACACCTATAACTGCTTTCTTATGGATAATGGTATACCATCCCGTTGACATATTTGCATTTTTTTGTTTTAGTAGGATAGGTAAAGGTCATCAAAACTTGTCAAGCTTTAGTGCGACAAATAAAGACCAGCAAAGCATTTGTTTGGCCTGTAGGTTCTTTTAAAATTTTAAGGATTTTTCTGAGCTTAATTCTTTTTAGGAGTAATACATCCTGAAAACAGATACTTTAGATGCAGAAACGAATATTGGTCTTGCTTGTTTTTATATGCTTATCATGAATAATGAATGACTTTGCCTGTTTAGATTGTTTTTTAAGCAGGTCTGTTTTGTGATAGATGGCGTGAAAAGGATCTTTATGCTGTTCCCAGTATTCCTGGATTAGTCTTTCATTCTGTTTCTGAAAGTCAAAAATCTTAGTGACATTATCAATAAATGCACTATTCCCATGGGAGGGGTATCAATCAGGGCAATAGTTAACTATGGTAAATCATCCAAAAATCTTCCAAATATATTGAAAATGTGTTTTATTTTGTATGTTTCTTTTTGTGAGATACATATTGAATTCTATACTTTACTTTCTTTAAAAGAAACCTCATGGGGGCTAGAATAGAAGGCGCTGAATTCAGAGACTGGAGTTCAAAACCCTAACACATTTGATGAATTTGGCCATGACCCGCCCAGCCCTAGCTCCCCCAGCTTTGCCTGTTTTGGTGGAGCTTATTCAAACTTGCATGAAAATACTAAAAGTAGCCAAAATGTTATGCATCTCCGGCTTGCTCATACATAACTTTTCTGGTGTAAAATCTTTGATATTGTTGAAACAAAAAGTTTACATACACTACACTGTGTGCAGACTATTAGGCAAATGAGTATTTTGATCACATGATACTTTTTATACATGTTGTCCTACTCCAAGCTGTATAGGCTTGAGAGCCAACTACCAATTAAGTAAATCAGGTGATGTGCATCTCTGTAATGGGGAGGGGTGAGGTGTAATGACATCAACACCCTATATAAGGGGTGCTTAATTATTAGGCAACTTCCTTTCCTTTGGCAAAATGGGTCAGAAGAGAGATTTGACGGGCTCTGAAAAGTCCAAAAATTGTGAGATGTCTTACAGAGGGATGCAGCAGTCTTGAAATTGCCAAACTTTTTAAGCGTGATCCCCGAACAATCAAGCGTTTCATGGCAAATAGCCAACAGGGTCGCAAGAAGCGTGTTGGACAAAAATGGCGCAAAATAACTGCCCATGAATTGAGGAAAATCAAGCGTGAAGCTGCCAAGATGCCATTTGCCACCAGTTTGGCCATATTTCAGAGCTGCAACATTACTGGAGTATCAAAAAGCACAAGGAGTGCCATACTCAGGGTAAGGAAGGCTGAAAAACGATCACCTTTGAACAAGAAACATAAGATAAAACGTCAAGACTGGGCCAAGAAATATCTTAAGAATGATTTTTCAAAGGTTTTATGGACTGATGAAATGAGAGTGACTCTTGATGGGCCAGATGGATGAGCCAGAGGCTGATCAGTAAAGGGCAGAGAGCTCCACTTCGACTCAGACGCCAGCAAGGTGGAGATGGGGTACTGGTATGTGCTGGTATCATCAAAGATTAACTTGTGGGACCTTTTCTGGTTGAGGATGGAGTGAAGCTCAACTCCCAGACCTACTGCCAGTTTCTGGAAGACAACTTCAAGCAGTGGTACAGGAAGAAGTCGGTATCATTCAAAAAAAACATGCGTTTCATGCAGGACAATGCTCCTTCACATGCATCCAACTACTCCACAGCGTGGCTGGCCAGTAAAGGTCTAAAAGATGAAAGAATAATGACATGGCCCCCTTGTTCACCTGATCTGAACCCCATAGAGAACCTGTGGTCCCTCATAAAATGTAAGATCTACCGGGAGGGAAAACAGTACACCTCTCAGAACAGTGTCTAGCAGGCTGTGGTGGCTGCTGCAGGCAATATTGATCATAGACAGATCAAGCAACTGACACAATCTATGGATGGTAGGCTGTTGAGTGTCATCATAAAGAAAGGTGGCTATATTGGTCACTAATTTTTTTAAGGTTTTGTTTTTGCATGTCAGAAATGTTTATTGATAAGTTGCCTAATAATTCTGCACAGTAATAGTTACCTGCACAACCAGATATCCTCCTAAGATAGCCAAATCTAAAAAAAAAACCACTCCAACTTCCCAAAATATTAAGCTTTGATATTTATGAGACTTTTCGGTTGATTGAGAACATAGTTGTTGATAAATAATAAAAAAATCCGCTAAAATACAACTTGCCTAATAAGTCTGCATCCAATGTATATAAAAAGACACACATGTATGTGTTTCTCACTATCTGACATGAAATCAGAATAAATCTTTCCCGCTTTAGGTTAATCAGGAACCAAAATTATTTATATTTGCCAAATGCCAGAATAAGGTTTATTGGCAACATCTGAGCTAGTTAGATACACACCTGTGGAAGTATTTTAATGCACACATGAAACACAATGCTTTTTTGTGTAGCATTGTGGGAAAGTAAAGAAATCAGCCAAGATCTCAGGAAAACAATTTTGGTTGGCAAAAGAATAGATGGCATCATGAGGAAAGAAGATTATGTGGCAATACTGAAGCAATATCTCAAGACATCAGCCAGGAACTTAAAGCTTGGGAAGAAATGGGTCTTCCAAATTTACAGTGACCCGAAGCATACTGCCAAACTGGTCACAAAGTAGCTTAAAGATAACAAAGTCAACGTTTTGGAGTGGACATCACAAAACCCTCATCTCAATCCTATTGAAAATTTAAAGGCAAAGCATAAAGGCCGGTGTGAGCAAGGCGACCTACAAACATGACTCAGTTACACCAGTTCTGTCAGGAAAAATTGTCCAAAATTCCTACCAACTATTGTGAGAAGCTTGTGGAAGGAGATCCAAAACATTTGACCCAAGTCATACAGTTTATGGGCAATGGTACCAAATACTAATGAAATGTATGTAAACTTTTGACTTTGTAGAAAGTAATGAAAATGCCTTATAACATTCTCTCTCATTATTCTGGCATTTGGCAAATCTAAATAATTTTGGTTCCTAAATGATCTAAAACGGGAAAGGTTTATTCTGATTTCATGTCAGATAGTGAGAAAACCATGCAGATGTGTCTTTTTAGATAGTGGATGTAAATCTCTCTTTTCAACTGTATATCTGCCCCAAAACATTGTTTTATCATTATTGTCATGTTAGTTTCCTTCTCTTTACTCTATCTGTCTAATACTGCTATTTTTTGGTTCCTTCTTATAATAGATAGCCTGAAGTCAAAGAAGCGAAGTGCTTTACTTATACCTGTCTATATATCATATATTCAGTCTGCTTAGTTATATGTATATATGTGTTGCAAACATTGCTCACAATATCTGATCAGGTGGTCATGACGAGCTCGTGTTACAATCGCAATACTTTCCTGCTATACTCATGTTTTATCGTTAAATTCTATACGTGTCCCCGAGGTCAAACAAGACATATAATAATATATGTAAATGTATATACACATTATAATAGACAGAAGAAGATCCAGCACTCATAAAGTATAATTCAAATTTATTAATAGTTGTTTCAAAATGGACCTTCAAATTCTCTAGGAGTCTAAAGGTTGAAAATATGTAAAAAGTGTCCATGTTGAGCAGACTATTTTCATTTATCTTTATTGTTTTATTGAATATGTATTGATTAGTATTTTTAACTATTTTTTAAATAAATTACTGATTTTAACGAGTAAATTTGCCTACATGGGACTGACTCACTTGCATACTTTTGGACACAGTATCTCATGTGACTACAAGCCAAGAAGGAGGGTGAGGTGAATTTTTTCTTTCTGTACATGACATATATTGAAAATGCGAAGGGTAACTCTTCTGCACTGCAACCTGCAACCCTTATGTTATGGGTTTAAGACTGGCTCCACCAAAATGACTTAGGAGCTTTTTTCCTTGGGTTAGATTCACACATAAGGAGGAATTTGCAATATTTTTTTATTTTTTTTTAAATGGAACCTGGCACCAGATTTGTTCCCTATAAGCTGCGGCCACCACCGGTGAGCCCTTATATACAGAATTCTAGAATACTGTATATAAGAGCCCAGGCCTATCTGTATTACAGAAAATACAGCTTTTATTATACTCACCTGCAAGACGGTCCGGTCTGATGGGTATCGCTGGTCTAGGTCAGGTGCCTCCTCTCTTCTTTACATTGCCGTTCTCCTTCCCCGCTGTGTGTGTATGACACATCCTACGTCATCCACACAAAGGCCTCCATTGTGCTCTTGCACATGCATACTTCTCTCTGCTCTGCTGAGGGAAGATCAAAGTATTGTAATGCGCATGCATTCTTTGACCTTTTCCCGCATTCAGCACGTTAGAGTACTTTGTGTATGAACACCATGGAGACCTCTGTGTGGATGACGCAGTATGCATCTGTGATGACATGGACTCTGTCAGTGCCTAGCATGGGTTAAGTTTCTTAAAATTCAGCCAAACATGATCATAGTTTGTTTATAAACGGGGAATAAGTCCCTCATTGTTTCTACAAGACTCTTAAGGTCCAGTCACACTAAGCAACTTACCAGCGATCCCAACAACGATAGGGATCGCTGGTAAGTTGCTAGGAGGTTGCTGGTGAGCTGTCACACTGCGACGCTCCAGCGATCCCACCAGCAACCTGACCTGGCAGGGATCGCTGGAGCGTGGCTACACGAGTTGCTGGTGAGCTCACCAGCAACCAGTGTCCAGCCACACGTGCAGAGAGCAGGGAGCAGCGCACACTGAGCGCTGGCTCCCTGCTCTCCTAGTTACAGCACACATCGGGTTAATTACCTGATGTGTGCTGCAGCTAATGTGCACAGAGCAGGGAGCAGCGCACACTGCTTAGCGCTGGCTCCTTGCTCTCCTAGCTACAGCACACATCGGGTTAATTAACCCGATGTGTCCTGCAGCTACATGTGTACAGAGCAGGAGCCGGCACTGACAGTGAGAGCGGCTGAGTCTGGTATCAAAGGTAAATATCGGGTAACCAAGGACAGGGCTTCTTGGTTACCCGATGTTTACATTGGTTACCAGCCTCCGCAGAAGCCGGCTCCTGCTGCCTGCACATTTAGTTGTTGCTGTCTCGCTGTCACACACAGCGATCTGTGCTTCACAGCAGGACAGCATCAACTAAAAAATGGCCCAGGACATTCAGCAACAACCAACGACCTCACAGCAGGGGCCAGGTTGTTGCTGGATGTCACACACAGCAACATCGCTAGCAACGTCACAAAAGTTGTTCGTTAGCAGCGATGTTGCTAGCGATGTTGCTTAGTGTGACGGGGCCTTTAGGAGTCTAGTGTTAAAGTTCTTGCTGACTCATGTAATTGCCTTGGCCTGTGAAGGTCAGACACCCAGACAAATCATTTATGCAAATCTCCCTTTGTATCACTATGTGTATTGCTAGTTGCGATGTAAGTTAAGCTGTCCCTCCCTCGTCTCTGCCAGAGACTATTACTACTAGGGATATTTTGTATACGGCTTGAAATCTAGCCAATAAGAGCTCAGTCTTATCCACCAATCGTGAAGACCCCAATGGTATGAATGGAGAGCTCAGGGGTATAAGAAGGAGAACTGTCCATTGCCCGGGTAAACTTTTGCTACATGATTCCAATCTAGGATCTGCGAATCTGATTGGCAAGCCATAACCGAACCTGGATTATAATACTACAAGGACATCAGCATCAAGTGCAAGGATTCGGCTGAGATATCAAGCTGGAAGGAATCCAGCTTGGGATAATCCCATCACCTGACTACAGGCTTTGCGGCCCTCAGCCAGCTTCCTAAATCTGGCGTTATTCCATTCTCGGTGGGTGCCCGCCGAAAGCTGCTGGTATGGAGTAAGTAGCTCTAGAAGTTCGGAGGCATGGACATTCTAATCCCTGGTGAGCCAGCGGTAGGGTGAGAAACTGTTGACGGTTACATTCTGTGGTTTTGCTGGTTATGTGCCATATGCCGTTAATTGTTTGGGAATCCAATAAAGTCTTAATTTTGTGATTCCCTCATCCTGTGTTGTCTGAGTAGTGTTCCGCCCATGGTTAAGGAGGTTGGGCATGTCGGGTCAGCGGACAAGAGCACCCACTGACCTCCGTGTCTCCATAATTGGTGGCAGCAGTGGGATACTACTCAGCCTAGTTTATCCAGGGGAGCTGCAGAGGACTGGTCTTCGTGGACATCATCCAGGGCTCAACAACCAGGGAGGCACATAAGCATACCCAGCAGGCCATAGGGGAGGCATTCAGGTTTCGGACGCTGCCATGTCCAACCCCACCAGCTCAGCCATGGGCCAAAGACCGGAGAGGAGTTACAACTGCAGCAGTAAATGGATGCTACAGGATCTGTGCCAGATGCGAAAGATTGAATACAGGAACACTGACCCCCATGTCTCCACAGCATCATCCACCCAGAGCTGCGAAGGAGAACGGTGATGGAAGGAAGAGAGGAGGCGTTGAACCAAGACCAGTGACGCCCGTCGGACCACCCTACAGGTGAGTGTAATAAAAAGCTGTTTTTTAGTTATACAGATCTCCCTGGGCTCTTATATGCAGCATTATAGAATGCTGTATATAAGGGCTCAATGGTGGTGGTCGCAGTTTAAAAGGGACCAATCTGGTGACAGGTTCCTTTTAAGTCAGTTTTGCTTCTTGCTGCATTGTCATTATCTTCTCAAATGTATCAAAGTATAATGTTTGATAAATTTGGTGCCTTTTTTTAGAATGAAGACTTTCTACTCTTTACTGAAGTGATTTTAAAACATTTTGAGTGACATTATTTTTTACTTTAAAAATTAATTATATGAAAATGGTGGGTCCTGGTGTGTCAAGCTGAAACTAAAAATTGCAGACTTGGTGTAAAATGATTTAGAAATGATGCTGTTATAAATGTGTCTAATGTATTTAAAGTGCTGGCGAATTAATGGCGCTATACGAGTAAGTGGGTAAAATAAATAATTTTGTTTTGTTATTTTTTTTATGTGGTCAGATGTTACCTTAAAACCCATAATGCAATATAAAATGAGATTCATATAATATTGGTTTGTAGTGTTACTGTAGTATTTCTCGGGGTCAGGGATATACAAAACTGTGGGAAAAGAGAGCATTAGGGTCTTACCCAAATAAAGAAAGTAAATAAGAGAGCCAGCTTCACCTAGTTTGCTTGTGTGACACACAACCAGTATAGAAGCAATGAAGATCCACAAGCCCTGAAGAAAATAATAAAAGGATCTTGGAGAAGTGCGAATCCAATTCAGTGCCTTTGAAATGCGTAAATCACCTTCTTTTTCTCACCATGGACTGGACCGTCATTTTTATCCTCAGCAGTGCAGATGGATCCACGGTACTCCAGGTTCCTTTGATGATTTGGGGTCAGTGATGGTCTTTTTAAATGCAGCAGTCTCTAGAATTTATGTTTTTGTGCCATTTTTCTCAGAGGCTTAACTATTCTCTGTGGCCTTCCTAATAACTCTCTCGCACCTCTCCAGTCCATCCTTTACTCTGCTGCTCAACTGATCCATCTTATTGCTCAACTACTACCCCACTTTTTTCCTCTGCAAATCCCTTTATTGGCTCCAAATTCTCCACCATATCCAATTCAAACTGCTAACATTGACCTACAAAGCTGTCCATAATATGTCGCCCCTGTATATTTCTGAACTAATCTCCCACTACACTCCAACACGTAATATCCAGTCATCCCAAGATCTCCTTCTTTCTTCCACACTCATTCACTCCTCATCCAACTGCTTCCAAGACTTCTCCCGAGTATCCCGTCTTCTGGAATTCGGTACCTCAAAATGTCAGATTGCCTGCTACACTTCCAAGCTTCAAACGGAACTTGAAAACTCATCTGTTCAGAAATGTCTATAGTCTCCAATGACCCCACTGCCTAACCACCACCACTGCTGCCTCATCATTGCCAGAGCTGCCGCCTCACCACCGCCAGAGCTGCTGCCGCACCATTGCCAGAGCTGCTGCCTCACCACTGCCGCCGCTTCACCACTGCCAGAGCTGCCGCCTCACCACCACTGGAGCTGTCACCTCACCACCACCAGAGCTGCTGCCTCACCAGTGCAAGTGTTGCCGCCTCACTACTGCCAGAGCTGCCACCTAACCACTGCCAGAGCTGCCTTCTCACCACTGCCAGAGCTGCCACCTCACTACCACTGGAGCTGCCGCCTCACCACTGCCAGAGTTGCCACCTCACCACGGCCAGTGCCGCTGCTTCACCATCACCCCACCTACTGCATCCTCTCCAATATCCTATAGCATCAAAATAATTTCTGTGGAAAAAGAAGCGCAATAGGGTCTTACCCCGGTAATAAGGGGTCTTAAGATAAGTAATCCTACTCACCAGATCAGGTTGTGAAAGTCACAACTCCTATGCAAGCATGTAACTCCAGGTCACGGCAGCAGTCCCCGGTTGGCAGATAACGGAAAACAGTAGAGAGGGGTTTCACACCGCGCCAATGACCGACAACTCCTGAAATTTCAGATCAATGCTTCTTTATTTCACGCACAGGTCAAGTCAACGCGTTTCAAGAGTCTTAGCTCTCTTCATCAGGACAAGCTGGCAAAGAACATCAAATCTCAATTTGATGGGATTTGATGTTCTTTGCCAGCTTGTCCTGATGAAGAGAGCTAAGACTCTTGAAACGCGTTGACTTGACCTGTGCGTGAAATAAAGAAGCATTGATCTGAAATTTCAGGAGTTGTCGGTCATTGGCGCGGTGTGAAACCCCTCTCTACTGTTTTCCGTTATATCCTATAGCATGTAAGCCCACAAAGGCAGGGTCCTCCTCCCCCTGTACCAGTCTGTCTATTGTAACTTGTATATGTATTTTGTATGTAACCCCTTCTCATGTACAGCACCATAGAATCAATGGTGCTCTATAAATAAATATTAATAAAAATATTAACATTGCATCTGAAAAGGGTTAAGTTCATGTATGAAATATTATGAGCTAAAAACACTAACAAAAACGCTATTAAATCTCATGATGTTTGCTATAGGCTGGTAAAAAAACATACAGAAAAAAATATAAAGGGTATCTCAAAAGCTGGATTTTCATGTCATCTTTACAATAACTCTGAAATAGAAGTTCCTCATCAAGCGGCGAGTTGTGGATTGTCACAAGGCTAATGTGAGCTCGGAGATAAATGCTCTTCTTTTAATAGTATATCGGCTTATGTAACCGTTGTCTGCGGTGTATTCAATTTATTCTGACAGCAGAGTCTAATTCTCTTTTTCACAAAGCTGTTTTTACTGACTGGTATAATATGGTTACAATATTTGCTGGCTTCTGCAGGGATCTGCTGTGTTGTTCTATGAACCACAGAGATAAAGTAAATACATGGGAAGTCATTTCTTCTCTCTAACTCCATAGCAGCGGAAATGTATTGTGAATTTCCAGTAGGAAAAACCCTTCACTGTAATAGACACATTCAATGGCTGTAAATGACTGCACTTACTCTTTATATAGGCCCCGCAAAGGATTTCCCACATTTTGCTTTACATTTCTACATAGACGAAACAATAGTTCTCCAATGATCTCTATAATTGAACTTCAATTTCACTGAGGGCGGACAGCTGACTTAGACATTTCTTTAAAGAATGGATTTCTCCCAAACTAATTCTGTTCCTTTCAATGGATTCCTGGAAGTGAGATTGATCACACTAAACACATAGCAATCATACTACCGAGAAAATCAAGAGTGCAATGACTTTAGCACCATATGGCCAAAGGGAATTCAAGGCTAAACATAAGTGTTCATTCTGAAATTTAATATCTTAAACCATATTAGTTTACTAGTATCAAGCCAGCTTTCACTCCATCTGCTACCTCCTTCTTTTTCAGTCCCTTGTTTAAGGGCACAAGAAGTTATTTTGTTTCCTATCAAGCAATTGTTCACATCAAAAATCTAATAGTACCGGTAACTATAGTATATATAATATTCTGCAAATACAAGTCCCTTAAAAATGGACTTTTCTCGATTGGCTTTAGGTTGAACTTATTCAATCAAAAAGTTACTTAGTGGATTCCTAGACCAATATCATTGAGAAAGCTGAATCTACAGTATAGAGTCTGGAGAGGTTGGCCAAGAAAGCGGTTTTTTTTGCCTAGTATTAGATTTTCAATCACCCTATGCACCAAACGATCAATACCATAGAAAAGCATGTCAACTCCATCTATATTGCAATCTTAGTTACTTGTCAATAATGTCAGTGAACCTTAATATATGATGTCATCATTTGCTGATTGTCTGTAATCACTTTCCCCTAAAGTCTTCTGTGGTAATTAGACAGTGTCTATAGAAAGTAGCTTCATTTCTTTATTAAATATGTTAACCCCGCACTGGTTACATTATCCCTGCACTGGTTACGTTGCTATTCCTGAGTAGATAATATATTTATTTATTTATTTATTTTACACATTTATATAACGCTATTAATTGCACAGTACTTTACAAATCTGATTATCACTGTCCCCATTGGGGCTCATAATCTAAATTCCCTCTCAGGATGTCCTTAGAGTATGAGAGGAAACCAGAGTATCCAGAGGAAACCCAAGCAAACACAGGTAGAACATACAAACTCCTTGCAGATGTTGTCCTTGGTGGCATTTGAACTTAGTAACACAGTTAACCTGGATAGCAACAATGCTAATTAGTGATGGGCGAACCCGAACTGTAAAGTTCATGGTTCATATCGGACACCTATTGTCCGAGCATGGATCCCGAACATGGATTTCTCAGGGAAGTCCATGTTACTTTTTGGGATCAGCCACCCGATAAAAATAAATTGAAAAAAGGATCAAAATGGGGATTTAAGAAGAACAAGTATACTTACTGAGTTTCGGCACGGCTGTCACACTTCTTCCGGGTTCACTCATTAAATCTTATGAATATTCACTGCTTCCACCGCCCACCCTCTTTTACAGCGTCTGTAATTTCTTGCAGTGAAACTGCACCCCCAACCTTTCTGCTGACTTCTGTGATTGGTTTCCCTCACAGTAGCTGTCTAGGTCCCCAAGTGGAGTGTAAATATAAATAAAAAATGTGAAGAAAATGGCATAGGGTCTAGAGATGAGCGAACCTTTCAAAGGTCGGTTCGCCGATGTTTACCGAGCTTACCCGGTGTTGGGTGAACAGTTCGGCCAGCATACCAAGTCCATTGAATTCGATGGAAGGCCAAACTTATGTGTTATAAAATGGTGTAGGGGGGTTGGAAAAGAAAGAAAATAAAGCAGGACATACTTAACGAGTCTCTGGCATGGCTTTAACTGCTCCCGCGGATCTAACTGCTTCCGCAACTGTACTTTAGAGGCCGCTGATTATCCCTCATCCATATTCACTGCTTTTTCCGCCCACCAGCGATTCTGATTGGCTACAGTCAGACCCCTCCCCAAGGCAGTCTCTGTGATTGGTTGGAATCACAGACCCTGTCTGTGGGTCTATTGTGGTATAAAATAAATAATTAAAATTGGCATAGAATCCCACATCTATTGATATTAGTACAGATATAGCATACGGCTACAGGTTGCAGTCCCCAGCCATGCACTTATCTTGGCTATGTATCAAAACACACCACATGCGGCTTTTTTTTCCCGTGATTCCAACCAATCACAGATGCTGTCTGAGGGTGGGGTCTGACTGAAGCCAATCAGAGATGTCGGTGAGTGGAGAAAAAAGTGAATAAGGATGAGGGATAATCAGAAGCTCCGGAAGTACACCCGCTGGAGCAGTTACAGCCACGGGGAGATTCGGCAAGTATGTCGTGCTTTAACCCTTTTGCGTCCTTTGTTTACAGTGATTTCCCTGGCCAATCATAGCCAAGCCTTGCCAATACCTGACATGGCAATGATGGGGCTGGGAGTGGGTTTTCTGCAAACGAACAGCTACCGAAAATTGCCAACTTTTGAGCAAAGTGTTCGGTAAGCCGAGCCCAAACAAACGGGCCAAGGCTTGTACCGAACCTGAAATTGGTGAACGTGAACTGAACGGGTTTGCTCATCTCTAGTAGAGTCCCACTTATTTTGATATCCAGCTCAGATAAAGCAGACAGCTGACCCCCTCACCAGTCAGCTTTATCTTGGCTGTGTATCAAAATATGAGGGATCTCACGTGGCTTTTTTAAAATAATTAAATAAATAATTTTTAAAAAGTGTGTGATCCTCCTCTAATTTTGATACCCAGCCAAGATAAAGCGGACACCTGGGTGCCGTTATTCTGAGGCTGAGGAGGCCCTTGATTCTTGGGCCCTCCCCAGCCTAAAAATAGCAACCCACAACCTCCCCAGAATTGGCGCTTTCATTAGATATGCTAATCCTAGTGCTATCCTGTGTCATCTCGATTGCCATGGAGCGCTGGCAATCAGGTTAATTTAAGGGGTTAATGACAGCTGGGACTTTTTATAAAATTCACAGCTGCCATTAAGCCCTGGATGAGTAATGGGTAGGGGGTCCACGAGACCCCACTTAACTAATCATGTAAGCAAAAAGAAATAAACAAAATCTTTTAATTGAAAAGCAAAACAAAAAAACACCTTTCTCCAATTTATTAACCCCTCTGCAGACCCAACATAAACGACAACATGACGTCCCACGATGATCCCGGTTCTGCTTCATCCTGAGGTTGGAGTGAGTGGTCCCATTAGAAAACATGACCGATCACTGCAGTCGCTGTGCAAGTAGTGACATCAGTGAGTTCACGTGAGGTCATAACTGGCTGTTCCCACTCAACCCTAGAGGTGACCTCAGGTGAATTCACCTAAATTCACTTCAGGTGAACTCATTGAACTTAATGCCGGATTATTGCATTAGGCTATTTGCATATGTTGAGTATTTGAGTATTTGGTTGCAGAAATTTTTGCACCAAATTTGCATCTCCTGGCAGAAACATGCACCAAAAACATTTTCTGCAGTGAAAAATGGCTAAAGGATGCAACACAGGATAGTTCAGATAGTGGATAAGTAATTCCAATAAAGTTCCAAAGAAATTCAAACTCTCCTGCAGGCTCAAGGTGCATCAGTGTTCTTCAACTTTTGAATGAAATTAAATGCTATGGCAGGAGGCCCAGTAGAAGCCCACTGCTGACACAGAGACATAAAAAAACTAGATTGCAGTTTGCCAAAATGTACATGAGTAGAGTAAGCCAAAATCCTTCTGAGAAAGCATCTTGTGGACAGATGAGACCAATATAGAGCTTTATTGTAAAGCACATTATTCTACTCTTTACCAAAAACAGAATGAGACCTACAAAGAAAAGAACACAGTACCTACAGTCAAATATGTTGGAGGTTCAAAAATGTATTGGAGTTGTTTTGCATCTTAGGTCATGGGTCTTCCAGCAAGACAATGATGCCAATCATACTACCAATGGATGAAAACAAAGCACTGGAGAGTCTGAAATGGCAGCAATGAGTCCAGAGCTAAATCCCATTAAACATCTGTTGAGAGATCTTAAAATAATGTTGGGAAAGAGCTCCCTTCAAATGTGTGAGACCTGGAGCAGTTTAAAAAAGAAGAGTGGTCCAAAATTCCAGTTGAGAAATGTAAGAAGCTTGCTGATAATTATAGGAAGTGATTGAATCCAGTGATTTATTCCAAGAGGTGTGCAACCAAATATTAAGATGAGGGTGCCAACAATTTTTTATCCGGCCCATTTAGGGGGTTTTGTGTGAAATTATGTCCAATTTGACTTTATTTTGTTTTGCCTTTTTTGTGTTGTTTCAATTCACACAAACAAAATAAACGTGTAGAATAAACGTGTAATTGCAAGAATTTTCTGGGTAGAAAAACATTTTCTGTAACAATTTCAAGGGTGCCAACACTTTTGGTCATGGCTGTAGAAATGTTTTATTACATGGACAGTACAGTAGATTTTGGATTGAACATTATAATTGATGTATTTTTATAAGTATGTATTTATATACGTTTGAAATATTTGTAGTAGTATCAGGCATATCTGCAATAATATAACCCTACTGTTGCCAATCATGCATAGAACTCAAAAACATCTCAAGAATTCGACCTTTTCTTATCATTGACTCTGCAAAAACTCTTACTGTCGCTCTCATTCATTCTCGCCTGGATTATTGTAACTCTTTACTAATTGGTCTCCCTGTTACTAAACTCTCCCCTCTCCAATCCATTCTGAATTCCGCAGCCAGGATCATTTTCCTCTGCAACCGCTTCACTGATGCCTATGCTCTTTGCCAGTCATTGCACTGGTTGCCTATCCGTTACAGAATCCAATATAAACTTATCACTCTTACTTACAAAGCTCTCCACGGTTCCGCACCACCCTACATCTCCTCCCTCATTTCGGTCACCCCACCATTGCCCTCCGCTCTGCTAATAACCTATGACTGACATCCTCAACAATTCGAACCTCCCACTCCCGTCTTCAAGATTTCTCAGGAGCTGCGCCTATGCTCTGGAACACACTACCAAGAGAAATCCGATTAATTCCCAACATCCACACCTTTAAGCGGGCCCTAAAAACACATTTCTTTAGACTAGCCTATCACCTCACTGCCCTGATCTAATCTAGTCCCTTTCTGCCCTTCAAAAAATGTACTTCCAGTTCTCGTCCCCTGTACCTGTAAAAATTCTCACCGACGGGTTCATGCAGCTGCTTTTGAATACCCTATTAAATCGATGGCTGGACCATATATGACAAGCTTTTCTCCCCCCCATTCACCTTTTGTGTCTCCCCTATTTCCTCATAGACTGTAAGCTTACGAGCAGGGCCCTCACTCCTTCTGGTATCTTAATTTTGTTATTTTGTATTGTCTCATATTGTCTGTACATGTCCCCTCTTAATTGTAAAGCGCTGCGGAATATGTTGGCACTATAGAAATAAAACTTATTATTACTTATTATTATTAGAACTGTAGATAAACTATGACCCTTTGTCAAGAGAATCACTAAAATGTCCAAATGTACACATTTTAATTAGCGGAAAAAAGATGAATGGAAATGGACATTAACTTTATTGCTTTGTATAATAAGTTTTTCTTGAAGCCATCTAACAGTATTATATGTATGTGATGATGGACTGTAACTGTGTGGTGAACTTATTAAAAATGAAAATATTATCCAATAAAACATTTTTGGGATGGAGCCATTAATCTAGCCAACAAACTATCTGCATTTCCTGTGGCGTTAACACTGGAGCTGGCAATGCTATCCCTAGGAGATTTCTTTGTCTCCAGGTACAAGAAGGGCTTACTTAAACATAAATTGTCCGCGGCTAGGAGGCTGATCCCGAAATACTGGAGACAGAAGAAGTCTCCATCACGTGCTGAACTGGTGTTGGAAATTAACAACATATTCAGGATGCAAGATTTGATAGGCCAGACCTCTGATAGGTCTTACAAGGTATTTGATACGTGGTCGCCCTGGATTATGTTCCGGGACTCCCCGGATATGGCTGAATGGCTGAACTCGTAGAGCTTGGATAGCCTGACTCTCCTCTTGTCAGTAGAACTCTTTTTCAGAAGGTCTTGTGTTGTCTAGGATTGGGGTGGTCATCCGGATGAGACTCTACTTCTTTCCTTTTTTTCTTCTCCCTTTACCTCTCTATCTACACTTTCCCTTCCGTTTTTCTTTTCTTCCCCTTCCCCCCCCTTTTTTTTTCTTCTTCTATTTCTCTAATAATGTGTTTTTTTGTATAAAGCTCTGCAAATTTAGCACGGAACTGTTTATGTGGAGGTTGTCTAATATTTGGATATGGATATTCAGTGCGAGTAATAGAGACATCTGTTGAAATTTTTATATAATAAGGGGAGTACTGTTTCTCTCCTTGTTTATTGTTCATAAATGTCCATAAATGTTGCATGATTTGGAGATGCCTTTTTGAAATGAATAAAATTTGATAAAAAAGAAAAAAAAAAGAAAATATTTTAATTGTGTATACACTTGGAAGTGGCATCCTAAATACGTGAAATTACTCCAATCATCTACTGTATATGTGTTGGTGAACAGGTCAACACAGTATTTGGGATTCAGGGATGTTTCACTACAATGATGTTGATGACCTATTGAGGAGATTCGATCTCTGGATAACAAATACATAGGAGGCGAATCTGCAGTACCCGGTAGCGGCCACTAACCTGTTGACGGAGTTTTGCTGTTTCATCTCGGTAAGTGTTTATATCTTGCAGTCATAGAAGCTAAAAACAGCTGAGCTGTAGCTTGTTGAACCTAAGGATAGGTTATGAATAGCATCAAAGCATAACGCTATTTTAAGGCCTCTTAACCCCTTAGTGACTGAGCCAATTTTGACCCTAATGACCAGGCCAAATTTTTTAAATCTGACCAGTGTCACTTTATGCTGTAATTACGCTGGAATGCTTCATTGTGTCACAGTGACTCTGGGATTGTTTTTTTCATGACACATTGTACTTTTTGTTAGCGGTAAATTTAGGTCAATATTTTTTGCATGTATTTGTGAAAATATCAGAACTTTAGAAAAAAATGAATTGTCAAATTTTCAATTTTTATAATCTTGAACCAGTTAGTCATGCTCTGCAAAATAATTATTAAATAACCTTTGCCTTGGGTCTATGTTACCTCTGCATCATTTTTCAAACATCGTTTTCTTTTGTTAGGATGTTAGAAGGGTTAAAAGTTTAGCAGCAATTTCTCAATTTTCAAAAAATTACGAAACCTATTTTTTGGGGGGGCCTATATATTAAAAACTAACCGAAAGTGATAATTCAAAAACAGCACCCTTCATATACTTCAAAACTGCTATCAGGAAATTTTTTAACTCTGCAAGTGCTACACAGGAATTAATGCAAAAGTGGAATGGAATAAAGAAATTTAAATTTTTACTGTAAAATGCTGCTTTAGATCCAATGTTTTCATTTTTAGAACAGATAGCATGACAAAATGGACCCCACAAATTTGTTCTCCAGTTTTTTCTCAGCGCACTGATACCCCATATGTTGTCAGGAACCTCTGTTTGGACATATGACACAGAAGAAAAGGAGCAATATTTGAATTTTGGAAAGAAAATTTGGCTGAAATAAATTACGAACACCCTATCGCATTTGCAGAGCCCCTAAGGTGCCTAAACAGCAGAAACCCGCAGAAGTGACCCCATTTTGAAAACTAAATCCTTCAAGGATTTTATCCAGGTGTATAGTGAGAGTTTTGAACCCACATATACTACAAAGAATTTGGCAGCAACATATTGAATTTTTATTTTTTTTTTTAAAAAGTATTGCTTTAGCCCAAATTTTTACTTTTGCAAGAGGTAACATAAAACAGTGGTTTGCTATGCATTTTCTTCTGAGCGTGGTGCTGTAGTCAAAAACTTCTGTTTGGACAAAAAGCAGGGCTTGAAACGAAAAGAGGACTAATTAAATTTTGAAAAATAAATTTGGCTGAAAGAGATTGCGGGCACCATGTCACATTTGCTGGGACCCTAAGTTACCAAAAAAAGCAGAAAAACCCCACATGTGACCCTATATGACAAACTAAACCTCATAATCTAGTGGTGTAAAGCATTTCTAAACTCCAAACTACACAGAATTTGATAACATTGGGCCGTTAAAATTAAGAACAAGTTTTTTTCTCTAAAATTTTATTTTAGCCTCAAAGTTTTAATTCACACAAGGGGTAATTGGAACGATTGAACAGGATAATTTGTTATGTAATATTTTGCAGTGCCGGTGACCTGTTAGTGACTCACAGACACAGTGTATTAGATCCTGCTTGTAACAGGCCATCATGCACTGGTTTCAAAAGATGACCTCAGGGTACTATGGCAGCAATCGTCACCCGCAATTATGATTTTGGGGGGCCCTGTCCTGGTAAAGAGTATCTTTTAACTTCCTTTTAAACTCATAGATACTGCTGTTATGATTGACAGTGGTATTTAAAGGGTTAATTGGCCCCGATTGGTTCCAAAAACAGTCAGGACTGATGCAAGCAGGTGTCAGCTGTTATATGGGACCCAGCACCGATTCCAAGGGTAAAATTCAGAAACTTTATTTATCTTTTAAAAATTGATCATGGTACAGAAAGTTCCATAGAGAACGTCATTAGGCTTGACACATTTCGGACAAAAAAACAGATAAAAACAGTCCTTAATCATAAGCTTAAGGCTTATGATTAAGGACTGTTTTTATCTGTTTTTTGTCCGAAACGCGTCAAGCCTGATGACGTTCCCTTTGGAACTTTCTGTACCATGATGAATTTTTAGAAGATAAATAAAGTTTCGGAATTTTACCCTTGGAATCGGTGCTGGGTCCCACCTTTCTAATTTTCTTTACCTTGTATTACGGACCTGCCTGTCCGGTGGACTGCGAACATCCAGCCTGATCCTGGAAAGCACATATACAGGTGAGCTGAAAAGTTTTTTCTCCCATCAGCTGTTATATACAGCTGTCATCTATGCGAATTTTACCCATGGGGAGGCATTATTGACTTATTTCTCAGCACTATTAAAAAGCTGTGCTGAGGAATAAGGCCCCTTAACGGCTGCCATCAAATGGTGTATCGACAGTTGTTAAGGGGTTATTATTGTTATTATTCACAAATGCAAAAAATATATGTCAGTAATCAGTCATGCTGTAAATCTACATTTAAGGTTGGGGCTGACACAGAGGGGGTGATATTGGGTTACCCAAAGTGCCACCAGTATAAGCACCCTAACCTAACTGGCATTCTTGCGGACTAGCAGTTCCTTACTGGTAATATACCATTCCCATTATATCCCGCCATACCATATTTACCATATGACACACTATGTCCATCTATTGTTGTTCACAGATATATCCATTGCCATAGGCAATAGCAGTACTTATTATATGGTTTGTACACTAATTATCCAATCCGGAAGTAACGGACCCAGAGCCTTAGTAACCAATAGGCCTTTAGCCTAATTACATCCATGCAGGTATTGACCATACTTAGCCTATATACACATATTCCATTCAGATATCCGCTTCCTTTATATAACATATACACTTCTTTTGTACAGGACACTCTAGTCTACTGAATCACCCCACAGGACTTTTCCAAGGTCTATACCTCCCAGCAGGTATGCACATATATACGACACCCTTTCCCTGTGCTATATAGGCCGTTTGATTTATTCTTCTCCCTTTTCACCACAGGACTAGATTTCATGCTGGATCATATTTGTTTATGACGACTGGTGATTCTTCTCTCTTTTTTTTTTTTCCCTTCATTACGGATCTTTGCTCGACATGGGTGAGCCACTTTTCCTCCTAGTAGTATATCACACTGTTACTATGGGCCCTTTCCTGTTGCCATATACATTACCAGGCTATTAACATTAGTTCTATTAACATTAGATTTATTGTCAGTAATATGACATATTATATGACATATTTTGTTGTGACCTTTGCCCTCTATGTTATATCTCCTCATAAAATGTACCATGTTATTCTCATTGGATTGTCACTACTGTATATATTATGTACACCTGCTGATATCTGTTTTTCTGTTTTGTTCACATATAATAATATGACAGTCAGATTGTCCGACCTGATGAAGGCCTAGGGCCGAAACGTCCTGGTGGATTTTCTACTCATGTACAGCACAACATTTTTTCCAATAAAGAAAAAACAGATTAAAACGACTTGAATTTTGTATCTTCCTTATTCTGGGAAACAGCACAGTGTGCCGGAACTCTCTTCCTTTTGAACATTATATTTATTTTTTCCAGAGCACCTGCCTAAGGTGATGCTAGGTCTTATCTCTATTTGGAGTGCTGAGGAATAAGGCCCCTTAATGGCTGCCATCAAATGGTGTATCGACAGTTGTTAAGGGGTTATTATTGTTATTATTCACAAATGCAAAAAATATATGTCAGTAATCAGTCATGCTGTAAATCTACATCTAAGGTTGGGGCTGACACAGAGGGGGTGATATTGGGTTACCCAAAGTAAAATCACAGCATTAGGCTGAGGCCACACAGGGAATACTGCGATCACCTCACATGACACTCACGCTGGCAGTACAGCAGAGCCGAGTGTCATGCGAGTGTCCCATCGACTAAGGTCCGATCGTGCGAGCGGACCTCAGCTGCGAGGGGCGGGTCGGCACTGAGGAGGTGCGGGCCAACGCTAAGGAGTGGAGGGCCGGTGCTGTGGAGGGGAGGGTGGGGTTTATCTCCCTCTCTCCTCCATAGCCGGCTATTGCCATTCTCGCACTGCACTCGTGGTACTCCGGTGTACCGTGAGTGCAGTGCGATTTTTTTCTCACCCCATAAACTTGAATGGGTGTGAGAGAAACAAGGATTGCATTACAGTCGCAGCATGTTTGATTGTTTTCTCGATCCAATTAGGGCTGAGAAAATAATTGCTCATGGGTGCTGGCATATAGGATAATATTGGTCCAAGTGGAATGGGATGTTTTATCGCATTCCACTCGCACCGATTTTCATGCCGTGTGGCTTAGGCCTTACTACAAGCCTCTGGGGTAAAAGTTACAATATTTTTTGAATCACTACAGTCTGACTAGGTCAGAGATTCTGAAATTTGCAGATGGATCTGCCAAGGTAGACATTACAAATAAAGGTTTCAAAAATATGACTGATAAAACCAATTATAAGAGATAAAACTAGTTGAATTTACAAATCAATAGGCATTTCAATACAAAAGCTTTTATTTATGGCTTCATAAATTAACTCTAAACACATAAAGTGCACCAAATATTAACAGGATTCAGCTTGTTCATCTTTATTCTCCTCCTTTTTGGGTCCAATTTTGTTTCATATTTAACGGGATTGTCCACTAATTGGACAACCCCTTCTCATTCCCCTTGTTCCCTTTGTTATGACATGCGGGGTCTGTGACCGATCAGTGCCCTACGTCTATCTCCCCGCCTTCAGACATTTGAGCAGGATGTGAGCGCTGCGCTGACTTCCTGCTCAAACATCCGAAGGTGGGGAGAAGGAAGCCAGTGCTGATTGGTCGTGGGGCTCGTGTGTCATAACAATGTCACATGGCCCCAGGAATGCAATTTTAGACATCACCAGCACCGGAGGTGAGTATAGGCTTATTTATTTTTACGGGGGGGAACAAGGGAAATGAAAAGGGGTTGTCAAGGTAGCCATGGCCACCTTTTTCTCTTTACTGCCCTGTGTGTGGCCTCTAAGACAATTGGCTGAAGATAAACCCTCTCTGCTGTTTTTATTTATTTTTTAAAGAGAAAATGTAAGCAGATTTTTGCTAAGAGCAGCATGATGTATTGGCAGAGACCATGATGTATCATTTTTTGGACTGCTTGGTGCAGTTTTCATAGAATCCATGTTTCCCTGTTGTAGATGTAGCTGTGTCAGCAATCTGAGCTGTGTATAACGCCACCCACACCATTGATTGGCAGATTACTGTGTATACTTGTCAACCAATCAGTGGTGAGGCAGGGTTGCAGAGACCAGCTGGTCTGCTTGGCATGTGATAATCCTGCAGTTATAATCTCCTGCTGATAAAACTCATTGTATTGAAACTACAGCACACAGCTTAATAAGTGACATATCCTTGAAATCAGGTTCTCTGGCCCTATATTATGCTGCTCTCATAATAAATAGAAAAAACTGCTGGCAAACTCTCTTGTAGACAAAATATTGTTAAGTCCACCCTTTGGCTTTAGATCAGTTGAATATAGAAGTTATCAGCCAGAGATGAACCCATATTTTTTGCAGGATTTCTAAGACTAACTACTTAAGGATTATATAGAAAATGCTGCAGTCTAATAAAAAGCAAGCACAGTAATATTTCTTGTTTATTATGCTCATTTCTACTTTTACTGTTCCTGTAAATTTATAAATTTTTTTGATCAAATACATCTTCTAATTCTCTCTATATATGTCTAAATAGCCTGTATTTAATTAATGTTGAGTAGATATTATAATAGAAACATAAGTGGCCACAAAGTGCACCAATTACTAAAGTCATACCGTATAAATATAACAATCTTGTAGCAGTTAATACATTTATTACCGTCTTAATAATTTCCTTGATTGTTTCTATTTCCGAGGCTCGGCAACAGAACTATTATGATCAATTACACGTGCATGCAAACAAACAATTATTGCCCGCTTCCTGCTTCTGCACATTTTTAGCTCTTTAGATGTCTGATATGGATTGCATTTATTAAGAAAAGGCAAGTAAAATTTATCAACCATCACTAATGTAGTACAAACAAACCTGATCCTTCTGTTTTTCAACTGCTTCTATTTAGCAAAAATTATACAGAGAGGAGAGGGATGCGCTAACAAGACACAAACCTACAACTCTCTGTATGGTTTTATGCTGGAAAACTCTCATAATTTCCAGCACATAATACTCAATGGCATTATTGATCACAGTAATGGCTTATTAGCCACTTTGGTTCCATGGACATCAACGGTTGCTTCTGTTAAAAGGTTTTTTCCCCCAAGAGATTCAGAGAATCTTAAAGTTCAAACTCATTGTTGCATTTCCAATTCTATCCATAGCTCCTCAGTTTTTCCTTGGCATTAGTCAAAAACTATCATTTTCTCAGCATTTGCTTTCAACTATTTTTCCTAACTTACCCATACACCTACATACTCAAGTAAGTAACTGCCAGACACATCAGAGGAGATATTGCTGCTAGGAGCTAGTTGGGACACTCCTATATCTATTAGAACCCATCGATTTCAGTATGACTAACAATCTAATGTTTATCGGGCCTCTTGACTTTTCTTTTGCAGATACTGTTAGGGGAAAGAAGGATTAGACATGCTAAATTACAACACCCAATCTTTTTGCACAGAGGTCACTGGCAGCAACCTACTCAACTCTCCGATTAACAACATGTCCAATCTCAGGCCAACTGAGAGTATACAGTCATGGCTGAATGAGTTTACACCCTTGAATGTTTCCCAGAAAATTAAGTATTTCTCCCAGAAAATTATTGCAATTACACCTTTTGTTATACAGTCCGATAGTCCTGCAATCCGTCAGCGGGTTAAGCTGGGTTTATTGAGTGCAGCGAGGAGCAGTGTGAACTCCAGTGACCTGACTGCCACCGTGTCCTGCAATCCATTAGTCTGGCAATTAGATCACCAGAGTACACCCTGGGGACTCCACGCTGCCCTCAGTGAGTTCAGTTGAACCTACTGCTGCTTTCCTGGACTGTTGGATTGCGGAACACAGCCACAAAGCAGTCTAGCAATGGGTTCAACATTCCCTAAGGGCAGCAGGGAGCCTCCAGTGTGAACTCCGGTGACCTAACTGCTGAATTTCCAGACTGCTGTGCTGCCATGTCCTACAATCTGGCAGCTGGTTCACTGGTAGTCACAGTTGGCACCATGGGAACCAAGCTGTGACCTCCAGTGAGCTCAGTGACTTCACTGCTTCTCACAGCCAGGCTCCCTGTGGCTGTCAGTGTTTTCCAGAGGATGTAGTGAGCGGTCACTTTGTCCACCACTGCAGACTCTTCATGTAGCAGAGTCAGGATCATCATTTGGATTATGTCTGGATTACGTTGAACCTGTGGGGGGTGTTTTGGGGGCTAATAAAAGGGTAAATGAGAGTGTGTGTGTGTGTTTTTTTATTTCAAATAATGAATTTCCTCTCCAGCCTCTCCATTACTAACGTAGGGCTTGCTGGCAGCTGTGATTTTTGACAAATGACAGCTGTCATCAACCCCATATATTACCCCAATTTCCGCCACACTAGGGCAATCGGGAAGAGATGGGTTAAGTGACAATATTGGTGTATTTATTGGATGCGCTAGTTCTGGAGCAGCTGTGGGCTAGTATTTTTAGGCTGGGAGGGGCCAATAACTATGGACCTTCCCAGCCTGATAATACCAGTCCCCAGCTGTCAGCTTTACCTTTGCTGGATATAAAAAAGGGGACCCTACATTATTTTTTAAAAGTTATTTATTTAAACAATTAAAAAACCCAAACAAACGGAGTAGTATCCCCTCCGTTTATAATAATAATCTTTATTTCTATAGCGTCAACATATTCCGCAGCGCTTTACAATTCAGGAGGCTCATATACATATACATATCATATACATAAACATATACAAACAAGTAACACTTATAGAAGATACAATATGATATGATAACCAGCCATGGTATAACAGACTTCTGGGGACTGTAGACTGTAGGTACTGCTTTACCCACATTGGCTATCCCAGAGGGCGGGAGTTCATGTCATTTTTGTTTTTTTTACAGTATTGCGTCGGTCAATCATAGCCATGCCAATACTTGATATGGCTATGATGGCTCCGGATGTGCCCACATAGATAAAGCTTGCTGATTTGCTGCACTGCAACTTTTCAACCAGCTTAAATTTGGATGACAAATCGGAACCGGACATTTATGTAAAAGTTTGTGTTCGCGTCTCAGATTTGGACACCCGGTGCTTGATACCAACATTGAACTTTGTAGTTCGGGTTCAATCATTCCTAATCTTAACTGTTATCTGAGAGTAGAAAGATAAAATTGCTGGCCCAGCTATTGAAATTAGCAGTCAATTGAAACATCTTTAGGATCTTGTATCAAAACAAGCAACTGTTCTGTGCTGAGTGAAGAAAAGGAAGAGCAGCAGCCAGGATGTAGAGTCTTCAAGCAAATTGGGTTATCTGACCGAATACAACTATATTAGTCCTTTATATATCTTACTATTTCAAGCTGCTTTACCTATATTTTTCCTTGAATTCTCTTTTAATGTCTTGAAGGATTTGTTGTAAACATATGATGACAAATAGCAAGCTTTCAAGACTTCTAAAGTACTGGTTTCGAACATGGTTGCATGATAGTCCTGAAAAACCTATTATTTGTCATCATCTTTTCAGCCAGCCATTAAAAGTTCACACACTAACAGCTTTTATTTTTTTCATCTACTGGCTAACACGGTGCACAAATACTATTAGATGGATAGGTTTTTTGCCATAGATTCAGTTGACTTGCAACTTGTTTTTCTTATGTAGAAAAATTAAAGTTACTATCCTGCAACTAATACCTTGACCATAATACACATGACTCGAGGTCATAAAATATATTTTGAGAGCTCTTATCACTTACATTTTTTTTTGCAGATTCTTAAACTTTACTGAGTTCTCCAATTGGTCATGGTTCACAGTCCTAACGGTTGGCCTGTCTGCTTATTGACTTGAGGTGGGTATATTTCTACACATAACGACGTTTTTTTTTTACATATTTGTCATGTATGGTTTCTTCAACAAAAGCAATGTCTTTAAAAGTTTAATATTCCTTTAAAACCAGTAAAAATGGAATTCAGTTAGGCAATTTCTTCTCTAGCTGCAAACAGATTTTATTTGGCAGAAGGTTTCATTTACAAACAATAATACAAGCAAAATAACATGTTTCCAAAGGACACAAATGCTTAAACGAAGAAAAGATGCTTACATAGGTGTATAAAGCACAGCTGCAAACCCCTATTATGCTCCGGGTTTGTTGATGCAGGTGAGTATGAGTTTTTGTGCTGATATTATTGAACTTTCATAAAGCACTAGATAGGTGTCCTAAGTTATATATACATTTATAGATGTGATTTCAGAGGACTAGGGCAACCCATAAACATTAGATGAAAGGGGTTGTTTTGTTAAAACAAGTTATTACCTATCCACTGGATATATGATAACTTGCTGATCGGTGGGTGTCCCGCTGCTGTTTGTTATGTCCACTGATGTGTACGTGTGAAATATAACTTAAAAAATCTGGACTAACTTAAAACTACTACACCTGAACCACATGGTTCCTCTACAGACTAGAGGTGCCAGCTGCACAGTCCCTAAAGGCCCCTGCGCAGACTGACACAACCCTAACTAGATGACTCAGATGACTCGGACCTTTGCTTACTAAGCAGGCCTTGAGGGTTCCACATACCTGCTAAATCCTCCTAAAGAATCCAGGGGAAGGTGCAGAGTAAGAATAAGGTAAACCAAAAGTAATAATCTGCCATGAGAAATACTAGGCAGACAGGCTGTGTTTCCAAGCAGGGTCTACTTCAGAAATATCACCAGCGGAAAATGGAAACCCAGGGAAACTTTAGATACTTACACCCGGTGGATGATAGGGCAGACTGAATTACAGCATTGAAAA
Source organism: Anomaloglossus baeobatrachus (assembly GCF_048569485.1). Classification (NCBI taxonomy): domain Eukaryota; kingdom Metazoa; phylum Chordata; class Amphibia; order Anura; family Aromobatidae; genus Anomaloglossus; species Anomaloglossus baeobatrachus. The sequence goes on along the minus strand of NC_134356.1, from coordinate 499,143,861 downwards.
CACTTGTTGGCAGAAATGCAATGGACATACAAACAAAGTGTTCAGAACCAGGACAGTGATCGAACCTGACTGTGGCTAAGTGGATAGGGAAAGAGACCACACCACTGGAGGCTGCTGGATCAAATCCAAGGCATGAAACTGGTACCCACATCGGTTGCCATATCAATAAATTTTAATTCTTATTAATAGTTAGTTTGGCATCCCCTTGTGTAAATACATGAGCCAGGAATCGACATGTAGAAAATTTGTTTATTGAGATAAACCTATTACAAAATAAGGAGAAATATTATTATAATATTTTATTAATTCTGAGAACTTTTAAAAAACACCAAATTCTATATCTCATCAAAATGTTATTCTTGTTTATTTACTAATGTATAGAGAATATTTGTGCTTTTTGGTGAATTGATTTTCTATGTAAGTCGCTGAGGAACTGTCTGTCTGGGAGTAAGAGTCCTCCAACTTATAGCCACTTATGCGAAGCTCTCCAACTTGTTCTTTGACGGAGTTACCAATGCGTCTAGACCTATCCTCAACAATTAATGCAAATCTTTTCCCACCTCCACTAAACTGAAAATTTTGTGCATAATAGCTCTTTGGGTTTCTTGTGAAGATTAGAAAAATGATTACTTTTGTCTGTGTGGTGGCGCATTGAGATCTTGAAGATTATTTCAAACTTATTATTTTGTAAAGCCAACTATTATAGCAAGCCATTCAATTTCATAATTTAATCCCCCAAGTGGAATCTATTATTCCGTTTAGTAACAAGAATGGTTTGATGAATGGTGTGTGCATTATTACCCTGTTGATGTAAATGCTTTAGAAAAGTAACTCAAATATAGTTATTAGCGCAATTACAAGTTTTAAAAAGTTATTTGTTTTGTTATCCGATTGCCCGTTAAGTGATGTTAATTTAGTCTTTATGTAAGATAAGAAACTTTATATAACCTACGTTTCCAAATAACATTGACGTTAACCTGTTTGGATCAACATTTCTATATATATTCTGAAATGAATCCTTTTTCCTCTTTAATGATGTGAAACAAAACTTATAGGATTAGTAACACTTACAAGAAAAAGCCTTTCAAGTGAAAAACTTTTATTTCTAAATATAACTATTTCTCACTGGGATCTGGAAAACTCAGTGCGGCAGAACGATCTACTTTAGGACTGTAATAAAAATTCTAAGGCCATACTGTATGTATATAGCCATAAAACTGCTGCATACTGGAGCTGTAGAATGGGATCGGATGCCATCAGGACAATGGAGAAAAAAAATATTTTTTTTTAAACAGTTATGCTTGTGAACAATTTTGGCTCCTGTACAGAGATGTATTATGGCCATCAAAATATGAACTCAAATTGTATCCTATTTAATTTTGCACAAACATTGCCAATTGTCATGGCGGCATTGAACTTTGTTCAGATTACAGATTCTGACACTCTGCCCGATGGTTTCTCTGGTTTCTGGGGTCAATACAGGCAGACTCGGGTGTCGAGTTGCTGTATGCTGATTCATAGGCAGGCTAGCAAGAGTTAATCTCTAGTGATGGGTGAACCCGAGCTGTAAAGTTCAGGGTTTGTACCGAACACATGCACGTGCACATGATCCCAAACACGAGCTTTCCTGGGAAGTTCGTATTACAGTTTGGGTCCAATTTGGGTCCAGGGACTGTAAAAAAAAGCACATTATTGAAATCATTATGATTTTACTTAGAGGTCCCGTGACGCGTCCTGCAGACTCTGTCTCTCGGCCGCTTCTGCTTCCGCGTCCGATCATTGCTGTGCCCCTGGGTAAGCACCACTGAGTACAGGACCTTCCATGATGTCATAGCCATGTGACCAGTCTGGTGTGAATGTTGTACAGACATTGGTTTACAGACTGGTCACATGGCTATGATGTCATGGAAGGTCCTGTTAACTTCAGGGGGTATTAGTTGCATTGCTCGTCACTCGGCAGTCTTCGGCTGTTTTCGGCCGTGTTCACTATGATGTCAGGGTTCACCCGAGTTCATGGCTGATAGACTTGATTGAACTTTGACTGTCACTATGCGAGTCTCGCATCGGTATCACCCGGCACGACGCCCACTTTCCCAACAGGAGCATGTATTTCCATGCAGCTAAGGAGCTCCTGTCAGGAGAGTGTCAGTCCGTGCTGGGTGATACCGATGCAAGACTCGCACGAGTCATATGCAAGTGGAATCACCTCCTATTTATACTGTTGGAATCCTTCTACCCATGCCACCTATAGTTTACTCTGTATTGGTCTGTGAGGCGTGGTGTCCCAGACTCTCTCTGGTGAAAGTTGTGTTTAGTGATGCTTTTTGCTTGGTGCCGGTGTGGAACTTACCCCTGTTATTTTGAACTGACTTCCTGCTCTTGTTTTCCAGCTGAATCTCTTATTGTCTTTGCCTGTGTCTGTGCGTGCTGTGTGACAGAGTTTTGTTTTTTCCCTTGTTTGTCTTTTTCTGTGCGTTCAACACACTCCTGTCCCTTCCTTCCCTGGGGGAGGGGGAATTAGATCAGGACTGGTCAAGGGCACGGCCATGTAGGAGACCCAGGCCTCTCCATCACTAGGAGTATCCCTGAGAATAGGGATAGCATAGGGCTCTCTAGATTAATGGACAGCTTATGAGCCCTGGTTCCTCGCTATCCCAAAGTAATCGTGACAGTAGTTAAATTACAAAAAAATTGATTACTTTGTTCAGTTAAAAGGACTTGACTTGTTCTTTTTTATGAGATCCATAACACAGTTAGGGTGAATAACGTAATGTATATGGGGCCGTCAGGGAAAGAGCTATTGATTATGTTGGATTTCTGTGCAGATGTGAATCATCATAGATGATGTACCAGCGATCTAGCAGGGGATTAGTCTCTTCTACCCACTTAGAAAGAAGACCACATTTAACTAAGTGTACAGTACATGTTAATGGTTGAGTCGAAAAAATAGATGTTAGCAGAACAAGTTTATGGCCAACAAATAGCTCATGTGTATAGGCAACATTAGACTCAGTTCAGTTCTGTGTTGGAAGATCTGCCAGAAGCCTCTATTGAAGATTACATAAAAAAACCTTTGAACAAATAGTGCAGCACACTTCAATATACTGAATAGAAAGACAAGATCACAACTCTCATATATACCCTGAATTTGATTGTTTATCTTCCTTCTGGAAAAAAAAGGATAGTGCATTTCAATTAAAACTATCCAACATAATGCATTCCAAATCAAATTCTCTGACATTGAAGACTCCAATACACATTAGATGGTAGGCTGGTCCTACTGATGCTGTCAGATTTGGCACACTTTTGCCACGATAGTCACTACATGTCTTGTGACTAGGGACAGGCTCAGGGCTAGCTTTTCGTTATCATCTGAGACCATGCACATTAAATGTGTTTTTTCCTTTGGGCACATGAGGGGTTAACTCTTTCTTCTGGTGTAGCAGCAGACCTACTCAGCTGTCAGCAGTTGATCACTTCCGGCCTGGATATAAGCCCTCTGCTTCCTTCAGAGGGTGCTGGTTATTCAGTTCAGTCTGGAGTCAGGTCTGGAGCTGTGAGGAGGTGCTTTCTGCTGCTGCTGTCTGTTGCATTGGTGTGTGTGATGGTTAGAGATGAGCGAACCGGTCCCGGTTCGGCTCGAGGTCGGTTAGGCTCGTGGTGTGCAAAAAAATTCTGCATACAGTCCTGGATGGAGTATGCTGAGCCTTGTAGTTCTGCAGCTGCTGTCTGCTCTTCTCCAAACAGATAGACAGCAGCTGCAGAACTACAAGGCTCAGCATACTCCATCCAGGAATGTATGCAGAAGTTTTTTGCCCCCTAAAAAAATTATGTGGGCTTCGCCATATTTTTGTATGCTAGCCAGGTACAGCAGGCAGCCACGGGCTGCCTCCAACCCCCAGTTGCCTATTTGTACCCGGCTGGGAACCAAAAATATAGGGAAGCCCGTTTTTTTTAATTATTTCACTTATTTCATGAAATAATTAAAAAACAAATGACGTGGGCTTCGCCCCATTTTTGTGTCCAGCCAGGTACAACTAGGCAGCTGGGGATTGGAATCCGCAGCACAGGTTGGCCTGAGCTTTCTGGGCCCCACTGCTGCGAATTGCAGTCTGCAGCCGCCTCAGAAAATGGCATTTTCATAGAAGCGCCATATTCTGGCGCTGTATCCAACTCTTCCAGCACCTGCCTGCTATACCTGGCTAGCATACAAAAATATGGCGAAGCTCACGTCCTTTTTTTGTAGTTTTTTGGCAAAAAAAATAAAAAATGCTTCCCTGGATTTTCCATTGCCAGTGAAGGTAACACCAAGCAGTGGGGGTTAGCAGCCAGTAGCTGCTTGGATTACCCTTAGCTAGCAATACAAAAAATGCAGCAGGAGCCCATATATATTTTTTTTAATTATTTATTTAAATAACTAAAAATAAAATGGGCTTCCCTGTATTTTGATTGCTGGACATCACAGTGCTGTAAAAATAAATCTTTAAAAAAAATGACGTAGCGCTCCGCGGTATTTTTGATTCTCAGCGCAGATAAAGCAGACAGCTATGGGTTGCCACCCCCATCTGCCTGTCGTTACCTTGGTTGGCAATCAAAATACAGGGAAGCCCATTAATTTTTTCTATTTAAAAAATAGTTAAAAAAAAAAATGACATTGGGTCCCCCCATTTTTGATAGCCAGCTAGGGTAAAGCAGACGGCTGTAGCCTGAAAACCACAGCTGGCAGCTTTACCGTGGTTGGGGATCCAATGTGGAGGTCCCCTCAGGCTCTTTTTTATAATTATTTTATAAATATTAATAATTACACAATAAAAGTAGGGTCCCCCCCAAATTGGATCACCAGCCAAGGTAAAGCGGACAGCTGTGGTCTGGTATTCTCAGGGTGGGAAGGTCCATAGTTATTGGGCCTTCACAGCCTAAAAATAGCAGGCCGCAGGCACCCCAGACGTGGCGCATACACTAGATGCGCCAATCCTGGCGCTTCACCCGAGCTCATCCCGTGCCCTGGTGCAGTGGCAAACGGGGTAATAAATCGGGTTGATACTAGCTGTAAAGTCACCTGAGATCAAGCCCAGCAGTTTGTGATGTCATGGCGTCTATTAGATACCCAACATCATAAACTGTCAGTACTAACAAAAAAAAAAAAAATCGACAAAAGAAATTTATTTGAAAAAACAGTCCCCAAAACATTTCCTCTTTCACCAATTTATTGTAAGAAAAAAAATAAAGGGGTCCCACGACGACTCTGGACCGTCTAGAATATGAGGGGGAGACACTCAGGGAACGTATCCCCCATTTTCTAGGAGTACGGACCCTTCATGTGAGGAGTGTGGGTGCAATGAATCTGCACTCACTCTTCTCGGGTCCACAGCAGCAGAGTCCATGTCGTAATGGTTGCTACCAAAGCTGCAATGCCCTGCTCATGAGGTAAGGGCATGCCTAATCAGGAGAACTACTGTAGAGGAAGCTCTGCTCACTGGTATATAGGTGCTCAGAGGTAATAATAGATAAAATTAGTGAGTAACCTCGGCACTCTAAATCTCCCAGACTAAGTCAGTAAGTCACAACGGATAGTAATGCAAAATCCCTCTTTATTGGTCCGTATTAAGAAAAAAAAAATGTTTCATAAGCATATATGTTTTTGTCCAAAACAAGTTACAAATGACGTTTCGGCCTGAGCCTTCGTCAGATTGGACTTATCTGCATGTAATCATGAAAAATGACAATAATCAGTATCACATAAGAGTGAGAGAACAATAACATAAACTCGAACAATGTAGAGGTACAATTGGGATGCAGCAAAAAAATTGCAACACAGCAAGAAATGAAACACATGATACAAATGTCATAATACAGTACAAGGACAATATAGTAATGACAAATATGGGGTCAGAGTAGGCTTAGATAGCTCTGGTACGAAAGAGATGTCAATCATAAAGTAACATGTGCAGTAGGTGTAGAGCTACAGTATGCATGGCAGAGCTAATGGGTAGACCGACCATAGAAAAAGAATGGAGAAAAAGTGGAGAAAAAAATGGAGAAAAAGTGGAGAAAAAGTGGAGAAAAAAATGGAGAAAAAGTGGAGAAAAAAGTGGAGAAAAAGTGGAGAAAAAGTGGAGAAAAAGTGGAGACAAAAATGGAGAAAAAGTGGAGAAAACGTGGAGAGAAAAAGTGGAGAAAAAGTGGAGAAAAAGTGGAGAAAAAGTGGAGAAAAAGTGGAGAAAAAATGGAGAAAAAAATGGAGAAAAAGTGGAGAAAAAGTGGAGAAAAAGTGGAGAAAAAGTGGAGAAAAAAATGGAGAAAAAATGGAGAAAAAGTGGAGAAAAAAATGGAGAAAAAGTGGAGAAAAAGTGGAGAAAATATGGAGAAAAAGTGGAGAAAAAAATGGATAAAAAATGGAGAAAAAGTGGAGAAAAAAATGGATAAAAAATGGAGAAAAAGTGGAGAAAAAGTGGAGAAAAAGTGGAGAAAAAGTGGAGAAAAAGTGGAGAAAAAATGGAGAAAAAGTGGAGAAAAAAGTGGAGAAAAAGTGGAGAAAAAGTGGAGAAAAAATGGAGAAAAAGTGGAGAAAAAGTGGAGAAAAAATGGAGAAAAAAATGGAGAAAAAGTGGAGAAAAAGTGGAGAAAAAGTGGAGAAAAAAATGGAGAAAGTGGAGAAAAAATGGAGAAAAAGTGGAGAAAAAAATGGAGAAAAAGTGGAGAAAAAAATGGAGAAAAAGTGGAGAAAAAAGTGGAGAAAAAGTGGAGAAAAAATGGAGAAAAAGTGAAGAAAAAGTGGAGAAAAAGTGGAGAAAAAGTGAAGAAAAAGTGGAGAAAAAGTGGAGAAAAAATGGAGAAAAAGTGGAGAAAAAATGGAGAAAAAGTGGAGAAAAAGTGGAGAAAAAAGTGGAGAAAAAGTGGAGAAAAAGTGGAGAAAAAATGGAGAAAAAGTGGAGAAAAAGTGGAGAAAAAATGGAGAAAAAATGGAGAAAAAAATGGAGAAAAAGTGGAGAAAAAGTGGAGAAAAAGTGGAGAAAAAAATGGAGAAAGTGGAGAAAAAATGGAGAAAAAGTGGAGAAAAAAATGGAGAAAAAGTGGAGAAAAAAATGGAGAAAAAGTGGAGAAAAAAATGGAGAAAAAGTGGAGAAAAAAATGGAGAAAAAGTGGAGAAAAAAGTGGAGAAAAAGTGGAGAAAAAATGGAGAAAAAGTGAAGAAAAAGTGGAGAAAAAGTGGAGAAAAAATGGATAAAAAGTGGAGAAAAAGTGGAGAAAAAGTGGAGAAAAAGTGGAGAAAAAGTGGAGAAAAAGTGGAGAAAAAATGGAGAAAAAGTGGAGAAAAAATGGAGAAAAAGTGAAGAAAAAGTGGAGAAAAAGTGGAGAAAAAATGGATAAAAAGTGGAGAAAAAGTGGAGAAAAAGTGGAGAAAAAGTGGAGAAAAAATGGAGAAAAAGTGGAGAAAAAAATGGAGAAAAAGTGAAGAAAAAATGGAGAAAAAGTGGAGAACAAAATGGAGAAAAAGTGGAGAAAAAGTGGAGAAAAAGTGGAGAAAAAATGGAGAAAAAAATGGAGAAAAAAGTGGAGAAAAAAGTGGAGAAAAAATGGAGAAAAAATGGAGAAAAAAATGGAGAAAAAGTGGAGAAAAAAGTGGAGAAAAAATGGAGAAAAAGTGGAGAAAAAAATGGAGAAAAAGTGGAGAAAAAGTGGAGAAAAAATGGAGAAAAAGTGGAGAAAAAAGTGGAGAAAAAGTGGAGAAAAAGTGGAGAAAAAGTGGAGAAAAAGTGGAGAAAAAGTGGAGAAAAAAAATGGAGAAAAAGTGGAGAAAAAGTGGAGAAAAAGTGGAGAAAAAAATGGAGAAAGTGGAGAAAAAAATGGAGAAAAAGTGGAGAAAAAAATGGAGAAAAAGTGGAGAAAAAGTGGAGAAAAAGTGGAGAAAATATGGAGAAAAAGTGGAGAAAATATGGAGAAAAAGTGGAGAAAAAAATGGATAAAAAGTGGAGAAAAAGTGGAGAAAAAATGGATAAAAAGTGGAGAAAAAGTGGAGAAAAAGTGGAGAAAAAGTGGAGAAAAAGTGGAGAAAAAATGGAGAAAAAGTGGAGAAAAAAATGGAGAAAAAGTGAAGAAAAAATGGAGAAAAAGTGGAGAACAAAATGGAGAAAAAGTGGAGAAAAAGTGGAGAAAAAATGGAGAAAAAGTGGAGAAAAAGTGGAGCACCCATTGGTGCCTTTCATGTGGCACTAAGGGGTGCTTAGCTTTGTATTTAGCCAAAAAAATGAAAAAAAAAAGACGTAGGGTTCCCCCTAGTTTTGTAGCCAGCTAGGGTAAAGCAGACGGCTGCAGCCTGCAGACCACAGCTGGCAACCTCACCTTGGCTGGTAATCCAAAACTGAGGGCACCCCACGCTGTTATTTTAAATTAAATAAATAATTTAAAAAAAAACACGTAGGGGTCCCCGAAAATTGGATCACCAGCCAAGGTAAAGCAGACAGCTGGGGCCTGATATTCTCAGACTAGGGAGGTCCATGGTTATTGGACTCTCCCCAGCCTAAAAATAGCAGGCCGCAGCCGCCCCAGAAGTGGCGCATCCATTAGATGCGCCAATCCTGGTGCTTCGCCCCAGCTCATCCCGCGCCCTGGTGCGGTGGCAAACGGGGTAATATATGGGGTTAATACCAGATGTGTAATGTCACCTGGCATCAAGCCCTGGGGTTGGTGAGGTCAGGCGTCTATCAGATACCCGACATCACCAACCCAGTCAGTAATAAAAAAAAATAGACAACAAACACATTTTTATTTGAAAAAACACTCCCCAAAACATTCCCTCTTTAACCAATTTATTAGAATGAAAAACAAATCCAGGTCTGGTGTAATCCAAGGGGTTGCCATGACGATCCACACTGTCCCAGTCAATGAAGAGCAGAATGTTCCCCATTGGCTGGAAGAACAGTGCAGTGACCTGAGCTAACATCAATAGGTCAGCCCAGGTCACTGCAGGGCATGACAAGTGCTGCAGTCAGCGAGGTACATTACCTGCGCTGATCTCCAGCACTGCCGACAGCCCCTGTCACTGCGTTCAATGACCGGCACCTTCACACCAAGTATCGCGAGATGTCCGTGACGTCACCGCTAGTCAGTCTCGGGTCGGAAGCGAGAGGTGATGTGACAAGCGGCGGCCATGGAGGACAGTGACAGCGCTGAGGTCAGGATGGCGGGACTTCATCACCGCAGGTAAGCCGAGCGGGACCATGTGTGTGTGTGTGTGTGTGTGTGTGTGTGTGTGTGTGTGTGTGTGTGTGTGTGTGTGTGTGTATGTATGTATGTGTACATGCCGCGGGCAGGAGGGGGCGGAGTGAGCTGAGCGGGGAAGTGTGGGCTTCCTGCACGCAACTAAGATAAACATCGGGTTACTAACCAAAGCGCTTTGCTTCGATACCCGATGTTTATCTTGGTTACCAGCTTGTGGCAGGCTGCCAGCGATGGCTCCTGCACACTGTAGCTATAAAAAGCCCTGCTTTTTGCTGCTAGAACCGTTCTCGAACATATCTAGAACTATCGAGCTTTTGCAAAAAGCTCGAGTTCTAGTTCGATCTCGAACAGCCCCCAAAATCACTCGAGCTTAGAACTGGAGAACCGCGAACCGCGCTCATCTCTAGTGATGGTAGCTTGTTTTGTTACTTTCTCATTTCTGTGTTTGCTCTCCCTGTACACCTTTTGTTGTTCCCTATTGATGGTAATAGGGGTGAGTGAGTTTTGTTTCTACCCCTTTCTGTCAGTATCATCAGTGGGGTTATCGACTTCTGTCCTTGCCCTTGCTCTTGGGTGGTGGGTTGTGGAGGGGGGCTCTTACCATCAGTGACAAGGACAGGAGATAGGGAGATGTTGGGGGCCCAGACCTTGCTACCTTTAAGCGTACTACTGGGTTGAGTGAGAGCCTAAGGTAGCTTAGTTTGAGGGTCACCGTAGGAGCTCCCTTCCAGTCACTTGTTTTGTAGCTTGTTTTGTTACTTTCTCATTTCTGTGTTTCCTCTCCCTGTACACCTTTTGTTGTTCCCTATTGATCGTAATAGGGGTGAGTGAGTTTTGTTTCTACCCCTTTCTGTCAGTATCATCAGTGGGGTTATCGACTTCTGTCATTGCCCTTGCTCTCGGGTGGTGGGTTGTGGAGGGGGGTTCTTACCATCAGTGACAAGGACAGGAGATAGGGAGATGTTGGGGGCCCAGACCTTGCTACCTGTAAGCGTACCTCTGGGTTGAGTGAAAGCCTAAGGTAGCTTAGTTTGAGGGTCACCGTAGGAGCTCCCTTCCAGTCACATGCCCCCCTTGTCCTAATCTAATATATACGGTCCCAGAGATTTTTTTCTCCACTGAGTTGTCAGGAATCTGAAAAAGATTGTTGTCTTTCCCTCTGCATGCTGTTTTACAGATGTACTTAAAATGCAATGCTTCTAGAAAAAAATAGAGCGTCGTAATATAATATTATAGAGTACCAACAGCTCCATAATAGAGAACCACAGCTTGTATATAAGTGAATATATTCGTAATAGTTAGCCACCATCCCGGAAATCCTGTACAATCTATGTTCAGTGTACTATGGAGTAGAAGAAGCTGAGCAGATTTCATCATTACACAGAACATTATTAGAAATCGGGTAGGAAATAATATAAGTTCCTCCATGATGATGTAAAGAAGATGTATCAATAGCTTCAAAGATTAAACAATTAAAAATGAATCATTTTAACATCTGCTGCCTCCAATGCCATTTTATGAATGGTTGGCATTGTGCTTTGGGTCAGGAAGAGTCAGGCAAAGTTTCTGGAACTATTCTGTTGCAAGTAGTGGAATCCATGCGGGGTATTAAAATATCAGAGACATTATTTCAGTAAGTTGCATCCATCATGATTGGAACACTAGATGACATGTAGAGCTTGGCACGGAATATCTTTTTCATCTTAATAGCAGCGCCTCCTGTCACTTGTTTAAAAATAGTCCATGAATAAGTGTCTGATGCTGACTGGTCTTGTCTTCACATTGTAGAGCAGTGTGCTGGTGATCAAAATAGAAGATGGGCAGAGGAGGAGAACTTGAAATTGTAGTCAAAATGGGTTAAATTTATTATAGGAAAGCAATCCAATTTACTGCAACACACGGGCATGGATGGCATGTCCTCAGATTATTCTGTGTTTATATTTGCATTTAAAATATAAGTTCCACTTACCCAATATTCCAGATATAGTACAGAAGACCAGGGAATTGCAAGAATGGAAGAACCGGTAGAGCAAATAATATGGTACTTTACTGTCTCATTTAATAGACGGGAAGCAAATCAGATCATTCTTGATACAGCAAAATTCTGCATTTGTAATTCCTTGGGTATATTTAGGTTTCAAATCTATTAAGCATGTCATTATTAGAAACTTTTCCTTGTCTTTTTTTTGTGTATTGTGGATTTTACTAAACTTAGTCTTGTAAAACTGTATAAAGCTATCAAGGATTGGTTCTTACCTGAGATTTCCATAGTCATCTTACTATACTAAAGGTTTAAGTTATGTGTCTAAGTATGGGTTCATAATTATTATTATTATGGATAAATTGTTTAGATCATTAGGAGACTCAGATGCTATTAAATAATCTTAAAAATATTGGTTCAATTTTCTAGGTATCTAAAGAGCACACAGGTATATGAATATACAAGTGCATCTCAATAAATTAGAATATCATCAAAAAGTTAATTTATTTCAGTAATTCAATACAAAAAGGGAAATGCATATATTATATAGAGTCGTTACACACAGAGTGATCTATTTTATTTGTTTATTTCCGTTAATGTTGATGATTATGGCTTAGAGCCAATGAAAACCCAAAAGTCATTATCTCAGAAAATTAGAATATTCTATAACACCAACTGAAAAAATTATTTTAAACTCAGAAATGTTGGCCTACTGAGACGTCTGTACAGTAATTGCCCTCAATACTTGGTCAGGGCTCTCTTTGCATGAATTACTGCATCAATGCAGCGTGGCATGGAGGTGATTAGCCTGTGACACTGCTGAGATGATATGGAAGCTCAGGGTGCTTTGATAGCAACCTTCAGCTCGTCTGTTGTTGGGTCTGGTGTCTCTCATCTTCTTCTTGACAATACCCCGTAGATGAAGTTTAGGTCCGGCGAGTTTGCTGGCCAATCAAGCACCGTGATATTGTGGTTATTAAACCAGGTATTGGTACTTTTGGCAGTGTGGACAGGTGCCAAGTGCTGCTGGACAATGAAATTTGCACCACTGTGTGTGGTGGCTTTTGAAGCACTGACTCCAGCAGCAGCCCACTCCTTGTGAATCTCCCCCAATTTTTTCAATGGCCTTTTCTTAATTCTATCAAGCCTGCGGTTATCCCGGTTGCTTGTGCACCTTTTTCTACTTTTTTCCTCCCCTCAACTTTCCATTAATATGCTTGGATACAGCACTCTGTGAACAGCCAGCTTCTTTAGCAATGATCCTTTGTGGCTTACCCTTCTTGTGGAGTGTCAATGACTATCTTCTGGACATTTGTCAAGTCAGCAGTCTTCCCCATGATTGTTTAGCCTACTCAACCAGACTAAGGAACCATTTTAAATGCCTAGGATGCCGTTGCAGGTGTTTTGTAGTAATTCTAATTTTCTGAGATAATAGCTTTTGGGTTTTCATTAGCTTTAAGCCATAATCATCAACATTAACAGAAATAAACACTTAAAATAGATCACTATGTTTGTAATGACCCTATATAATATATGTGTTTTGTATAGAATTACTGAAGTAAATGAACTTTTTGAGGATATTCAAATTTATTGAGATGCACTCACATATATATATATATATATATATATATATATATATATATGTGTGTGTGTGTATCTATTAATCGATATATACTGTATGTATATATAGCTACTGTATATATACAGTATACCACAAAAGTCACATACACACCTCACATTTTGTAAGTATTTTATTACATCTTTCATGTGACAACACTGAAGATATAATACTTTGGTGCAATGTAAAGTAGTCAGTGTGCAGCTTGTATAACAGTTTAAGTTTGGTGTGAGACCTAAATAACTTAACACACAGCCATTAATGTCTAATTATATGGCAGAAAAAGTGAGTAAATCCTTAAATGAAAATGGCCATACTGTGCCCAAGGTGTCAATATTTTGTGTGGCCACCATTATTTTGAAGCACTACGTTAACTCTCTTGGGCATGGAACTCACTCGAGCTTCACAGGAGCCACTGGATCCTCTTCCACTGTTCCATGATGACATCACGGTGCTTGGTGGATGTGTTACAGACCCTGTGCTCCTCCACATTCCATTTTTAGATGCCCCATAGATGCTCAATAGGGTTTAGAACTGGAGATATTCTTGGCCAGTCCAGTACCTTTAAGGCCCTGTCACACACAACGAGATTGCTAACGAGATCGTTGCTGAGTCACAGTTTCTGTGACGCAGCAATGAGCTCACCAGCGATCTCGTTATGTGTGACACCTACCAGCGATCGGGCCCCTGCTGTGAGATCGCTAGTCATTGCAGAATGGTCCGGACCATTTTCTTCAAAGGCGATGTCCTGCTGGGCAGGACACATTGCTGTGTTTGACGCTGTGTGACAGGGTCCCAATGACCGCCGAGATCGTTCTACAGGTCGCTACTGCGACTTGTATCATTACTGTGTCGTTGGTAAGGTCTGACTGTGTGACATCTCACCAGCGACCTCCCAGCGACTTACCAGCGATCCTTATCAGGTAGTATCGTTGTCGGGATCGCTGGTAAGTTGTTGTGTGTGACTGGACCTTTACTCTCAGTTTCTTTAACAATGCAGTGGTCATTTTGGAGGTGTGTTTCTGGTTGTTATCATGTTGGAATACAAAGGGAGGGGATCATGCTCTGCTTCAGTATATCACAATACATGTTGGCAGTCAAGGTTCCTTCAACGAACTGACTACTTTACATTATATCAAAGTGTCATATCTTCAATGTTGTCCCATGAAAAGGGTAGCCTTAATGGCTTAGCATCTGCAGTCAGGGAGAACAAGGAATAGGTATGATGAATTTCAACAAGAGTTTTTTCAATGACCATAAAAAGTGAATTGGGGCAAACAAGCAACAAGTCCTCTTGTCTCAGGTAGTTAGGGTTTGGGAGTGTAAAGGCCCCTTTACACACTGAGACTTTCTAGCGATCCCACCAGCGATCCCAACCTGGCCGGGATCGCTACAAAGTCTCTGGTGAGTCGCTGGTGAGCTTTCAAACATGCATACCTGGACAACAACGCAACAGCGATATGGACCTGCAGAATGACCTAGCTAGTCATTGGGGACGTTGTAAAGCAGCTTTTTGAAAGGGAAGTCGCTAACGAAGTCGCTGTAAAGTCCCCTTTACACACTGAGACTTTCTAGCGATCATGCTGCACAGCGGGAAACAAAGGACCAAAGAATGGTCCTGAGAGATGTGTAGTGATCAGCAACCTCACAGCAGGGGCCAGGTCGCTGATGTGTTTCACACACTGCAATGTCGCTGGGGAGGTCGCTATTGCGTCACAAAACCGGTGACGTTACAGCGATGTCGTTTGCGATGTTGCAGTGTATAAAGGGGCCTTTAAGTAGCGCAAGAAAAGATTCAATTTTAACTTTTGCTGTGGTCCTTTTTCCTTCTATTTTGAAGGAAGTATTCCTTTATGACCTTATGGGTCATGTAGCAGTCACCCTAGGCCATGAGATTTATTATGGGCTGACAATATTGTCTGACAGTTCTCTGGGTTTCTTAAAATGTACTGACTTTCACATGGCATCATATGAATATCCAAAAGCACTAACTGCTTAACAAACCATTTTTTAATACATTTTAAATAAATGGCAAACAGATCAAACTCATCAGGGAATGCAAATATGTAATCAGAACTTCTACATTGCTTTGACGTACGCCCCAAAAATTCTATTGTGTGACCCACACGTTTCCTATTCATGTATAGTATTACATTTTGAAAGGGTCACTCAATGAGTAATGCTGAAAAAATACGTTAGTTACACATTACCAGAAACAAACTAAATTAAGAAACAGCTCATTTCCTCGGTGCCATCAATTTTTCACTCAGCCATACTCTGAACACACAACAAAGAATGAATCATTAATGTGCCCGTGTATGTCCATTATTTATATAAAGACAAGCGTCTACCTCTATAAGCCAGTTTATTAAGGTAAGGTGAGGAAAGAAGAGCTGCAAATTAAAACTTGGTTGAGAAGCAATTAATTCCTGAGAAAACATGACTCTACTGTTGCAATGAGCTTTCGAGTAACATTATTTGTAATGAATACCTGATACATAACTGTAAAGTCACGTTATATCTTTGGAGAGACAGGAAAACATTTACAAAGCTTTCACCATGCCACCACTTTATCTTTTAATGGGATTTTAATTTTTACTGTAGTGTACTATTAAAATGGTATCTATTTATCATTATATATTCTTCAAATTCTGTATAAATCATCCTTCAGAATATTTCAGTGCTTGGTGAAAAAAATATACAGTATATACTTCTAGAATGCAAATGAAAAAACAGGTGAAAATATTGAGGAAAACTGGGATTTCAGCTCTAAAGACTGCAGAATTGTTAATAAAGCTCTTTACAATACGGTTGCACTTCAGGAGTAATATAAGATAAGTAAATCTAAGTAGTTATAGAACCAACTTTCTATAAAAAGTAATGACAATTTGCATATTTCCCAGGGAAGCATTGCGGCTTAAAGTCTCCTCACCACTGGCATGCCGGATTGGTGTGTCAGTCTCTGCAAGGAGAAACGCTTTCCCGTTAGACCCCATCTTAGCCTATCGTACAGCCAGATCAGATCTCATACTGTGCACTGACGAGGGACAATCACCCCGAAACACCATGTCTGCAAATTGAGGTTCTGATCTGGCATAAATCCTATGACAACATTCATTAAAGGGTCACTTTTAACTTTTAGGATTGCTACCTCCAATAGGTGGCACTAGAGTTCATATATGTCCTATCTGAAGAGACAATTTGCCTCAAAAATGAGTTTTAGTGCATTCCTGTCATTTTATGTAACTTAAGATTAAGCTGTCATGTGTGAACATGCAAAAAAACACTTTTTCTGGCCATTATATGACTTATATTTTTCCCAAGTTTCCTCTCTGTTAACTTATCTCCAATTTTCAGTTGTTTCTGAGCTAGTGGGTAATGGCTCCCATACTCAGCTGCATAAAGAGAGATAGATTCCTGCTCTTTCTCTACAGTACACAGACAGAAGCTGCAGCAGCATGGAGCATAATACTCAGCATCAGCAGTACTGAGCTGTGTGGCTGTAAATCCAGCAATCTGCCTCTGTCTGTTACTGCTCACTGAGTGCTCCTCCCTATTCCTCCATTCTCTCTTCTCAATGAGATAAATAGGAGCAGTAACCTGTGCTTTGCACAAAGCATATCTGAGCCATTTTCCAGAGTGGACAATGAGTTCAGGATGCGGATTTGTGGTTTAAAAGGGAAAGAAGGTTTTGGAGGCTCAGAAATTGAGAAAGAAGCTAAATTCCCTGCTAAGAAATATTACAGAATTCACAGAGTTCTTATATTTGACTATACTATTGACTTATGCAAGTTTATTGAAACAACAGCAAATATTAAATATAATACGATAGATTTCTTCCAGTTTTGCTAAATGACATATAACCATGTAATATTAGTGTACATTATTTAAAATTAAACATTTATCTCTAATTTATGTATACAATCTCATTAGATTTATAATACCACCAGAATCAGGAAATTAATATTAAATAATTATTACCAAAAGAATATAGAACTTCTTTTTAAATCTGCACTGATTTGCAGCTATCGCTTTTCTAATGGTGACCCTCAAATACTTTTTTATACTTACCATTGGATATATCTTCCAGTAGTTGTTATGTTTTGAGTATGCTCAGATGCACTTAATGACCTTGTGTAATAAAACATCTGATAGCTTGGTTGCAGCACAGCTCAGCCATGCTATGTCAAAGATCCCACAGATACCAGCTGCATGTGCACCTAATGACCCAGTTTAATTAATGAGAAAAGATGCACCTATTATCCTGTCTAATAAAATTTCCCCTGACACACTCAAAGTTTGAAATTCAAAGTATGTAAACCGTAATGCATATTGATCAAATAATGGGTTACAGACACTACATTCAAAGCTAATAATGGATTGGTCACCTCATCCATATAAATAAGAAATGACTGTGTTGAGATCTGTCCATTTATATGGGGAAGCAATCAGGAGAGCAGAGGGAGGGTCCTGCAGCACTGAAGAGAAGCTGTGTGCTGCCGGGAAATATAGTATTAGGAGATATGAACAGGACCAATCATTCAGCTCTTTAGAGATGGATACATAAAGGGGGTCAAAAGGAGAGGAAAAAGATACAAAGATAACCTTATGTTGGGCTTGTACTCTGTATTAAAAATAGTCATGCAGATAATGTGCTTTGTAAAAAATAAAATTAATCCAATAATATTTTCAATAATCAATAACACTGGCTTAATTACTTAAGAGTAAATAATTTCTTCTAAATAATTGTATGTAGCTATTTCACGGTGCTAAGACCATTGATAGATCACATGCTGCCTTATGCTGCCTTTATTAAATGTTCTGTGCTTATTATAAAGACAAGTATTTGGGAATTATAACATATATCATGTACATAGTGACTTGTAATTTATGAGAAATGCAGTCCGGCATCCTACTGAGTTATAGAAATGAGTTATGCTAAAATACATGATGTGAGATCCCTGCTCTGAAAGGCAGTAAGTTCTATCACAATAAGGATGTTGGTAAGTGACCTGCATAATTGCCATATCCCAAAGTGAATATAGGATTTGCATTTTTACAATTATTTTACTGTTACAGATAATGATTACAAATTACATTCAAAGTTTTAGTGCAGATGGTCATTGGAACAAGTTATCCTAAACTAATGGAGTTCTTAAGCTAGCCATATACATTTAATGAATGTCGATAAGATCAACCGACCACCTAAAATGTTTAAGGATGCCCAACTTTTCCTTGCATCTAATTTAGGAGGAATAAAGAATCAGGCTGTTGGATTTTATGAAGCCTGTTCCTTTCATTCTCTGGAGAAATAAGTGGGCATTATAGGTGTCTGGCAGTGGCTTACTCTTTTCTTCCCATTCTGAAAACATGCATGCTTAGTGACACAGGCATGTGTATGAAGGTGGGGTTCGAGATTAACCACTGCACAATCCGTGCAAACAATAGGTAAATCCGTTCATCTCTCTATGAAGAGCCATTGCAATGAATGCTGTAGAAGCCAAGCAGAGCAAAAATGGAATATAGAAATCGGGCACTCAGCTCTTTATAAAATGTCAAATTTATTTATCATTAGGTATTAAAAAAGGAACAGGTTATAATACCGCGCTGCCACAAATGCAAAAATTACGTTGATGATTGATGTTGAGTTTATTTATTTCAGGTCGACGCGTTTCTGGGATCAAAGTTCCCTTCCTCAGGACCAAAGAAATACAACATATGTTGTATTTCTTTGGTCCTGAGGAAGGGGACTTTGATCCCAGAAACGCGTCACCTGAAATAAACTCAACATTAATCATCAAAGTAGTTTTCGTATTGGTGGCAGCGGGTCTTGTACCCTGTTCCTTTTTTAATACCTAGGAATTTCCACGTGGGACTGTGACAGCTGCCATTGCCTTTCAGACTTATAGAGGGGTTGTGCCTTTCACAACCTGGCCAGGTAAGTGTCTCTTCATATCTACCTCACTTTTTAACCAGTTAAAACCCTATTGCGCTCTGTATTATTAAAGTTTATTTATCAAAATTATATTAAAAATATATGTCCGAAGGATATAAAAAAGACGCACGGGGCATTGACAAGTGAACTAAGACAATCCTTATTGATTGTATCATTGTAGATACAATGAATAAGAATTACCATCTGAAATGCGTTTGTATTACTTCACTTGTCAATGCCTCGTGCAATTTTTTTATCCTTTGGACATATATTTTTAATGGATTTTTGATAATTTTCTAGCTTCCATTTTTCCACTACACACGCCTTGTTTCAAATGCAAGGTGAAGTCTTTTAATGGATGTAGATATACAATGGAAAAGCTACAGATAGAATTAACGTTTTGATCAGTGCTGTGGGTGACTACATCCATAATGTGGAGTATGACCAACAATGGTGGTAAAACTAGTGATTTTTGTCAAGTGAATATGATCCGTTTAGAGATTGGAAGATGTTGGCCCTTCACTTTGCATTTGAAACAAGGAGTGTGCAGTGGTTAATCTTGAACTGGTACAAGTTTTTAATCATAAACTGTCCACTAGCACCTCAAATTCATTCCCATGTGCACACCAAATTCTGTCCTATTTATGAAGGCGGGGAGGCAGAAAGAGTTGTCGGCAGAATGTGCCTTACCCAAATCACTCACTAATAATTCTTGCAGTGTGTCAAAGTTTACTCTCAAATAGGTACAAGGCACTCTCAAGGGTTAATTTTCATATAATTTATTCCAAAATAGTTTTAAACATGTGATGTTTCAGCTACTAGGTGGCCTTCATCAGACAACTGGTATCATAAACTGATAAACTGGTGCCTTGTACCTATTTGATTGACTTACGAATTGGAAACCAACAAGTGCACCTCGATATACCGCCACTATATTGGCTGTGCCTTATCCTTTTACAAGGTTTAGGGGTGCTTCACACACAGCGAGCTCGCTGCCGAGATCGCTGCTGAGTCACGGTTTTTGTGACGCAGCAGTGACCTCATTAGCGATCTCGCTGTGTGTGACACTGAGCAGCGATCTGGCCCCTGCTGCGAGATCGCTGCTCGTTACACACAGCCCTGGTTCGTTTTCTTCAAAGGCGCTCTCCCACTGTGACACACAGATCGCTGTGTGTGACATCGAGAGAGCGACGAAATGAAGCGAGCAGGGAGCAGGAGCCGGCATCTGGCAGCTGCGGTAAGCTGTAACCAAGATAAACAAACATCGGGTAACCAAGGTGGTTACCCAATATTTACCTTAGTTACCAGCCTCCGCAGCTCTCACGCTGCCTGTGCTGCCGGCTCCGGCTCTCTGCACATGTAGCTGCATTACACATCGCGTTAATTAACCCAATGTGTACTGTAGCTAGGAGAGCAAGGAGCCAGCTCTAAGCAGTGTGCGCGGCTCCCTGCTCTCTGCACATGTAGCTGCATTACACATCGGGTTAATTAACTCGATGTGTACTGTAGCTAGGAGAACAAAGCTAAGCGGTGTGCGCCGGTAACTAATGTAAACATCGGGTAACCATACCCGATGTTTACCTTAGTTACCAGTGTCCGCAGCTTCCAGACGCCGGCTCCGTGCAAGCGCAGCGTCGCTTGCACGTCGCTGCTGGCTGGGGGCTGGTCACTGGTCGCTGGTGAGATCTGCCTGTTTGACAGCTCACCAGCGACCATGTAGCGATGCAGCAGCGATCCTGACCAGGTCAGATCGCTGGTCGGATCGCTGCTGCATCGCTAAAGTGTGAAGGTACCCTTAAGGTCCAGTCACACTAAGCAACTTACCAGTGATCCCAACAACGATAGGGATTGCTGGTAAGTTGCTAGGAGGTTGCTGGTGAGATGTCACACTGCGACGCTCCAGCGATCCCACCAGCAATCTGACCTGGCAGGGATCGCTGGAGCGTCGCTACACGAGTTGCTGGTGAGCTCACCAGCAACCGGTGACCAGCCCCCAGCGCCGTGTGGAAGATGCTGCGCTTGGTAACTAAGGTAAATATCGGGTAACCAACCCGATATTTACCTTGGTTACCAGCGCACGGAGCTACACGTGCAGAGAGCAGGGAGCAGCGCACACTGAGCGCTGGCTCCTTGCTCTCCTAGTTACAGCACACATCGGGTTAATTACCCGATGTGTGCTGCAGCTACATGTGCACAGAGCAGGGAGCAGCGCACACCGCTTAGCGCTGGCTCCTTGCTCTCCTAGCTACAGCACACATCGGGTTAATTAACCCGATGTGTCCTGCAGCTACATGTGCACAGAGCAGGAGCCGGCACTGACAGTGAGAGCGGCGGAGGCTGGTAACAAAGGTAAATATCGGGTAACCAAGGACAGGGCTTCTTGGTTACCCGATGTTTACAGTGGTTACCAGCCTCCGCAGAAGCCGGCTCCTGCTGCCTGCACATTTAGTTGTTGCTGTCTCGCTGTCACACACAGCGATCTGTGCTTCACAGCGGGACAGCAACAACTAAAAAATGGCCCAGGACATTCAGCAACAACCAACGACCTCACAGCAGGGGCCAGGTTGTTGGTGGATGTCACACACAGCAACGTCACAAAAGTTGTTCGTTAGCAGCGATGTTGCTAGCGATGTTGCTTAAGGCCCCGTCACACTAAGCAACATCGCTAGCAACATCGCTGGTAACGAACAACTTTTGTGACGTTGCTAGCGATGTTGCTGTGTGTGACATCCAGCAACAACCTGGCCCCTGCTGTGAGGTCGTTGGTTGTTGCTGAATGTCCTGGGCCATTTTTTAGTTGTTGCTGTCCTGCTGTGAAGCACAGATCGCTGTGTGTGACAGCGAGACAGCAACAACTAATGTGCAGTGAGCAGGGAGCCAGCTTCTGCTGAGGCTGGTAACTAATGTAAACATCGGGTAACCAAGAAGCCCTGTCCTTGGTTACCCGATATTTACCTTTGATACCAGCCTCCTCCGCTCTCACTGCCTGTGCTGCCGGCTCCTGCTCTGTGCACATGTAGCTGCAGCACACATCAGGTAATTAACCCGATGTGTGCTGTAACTAGGAGAGCAAGGAGCCAGCACTAAGCAGTGTGCGCTGCTCCCTGCTCTGTGCACATTTAGCTGCAGCACACATCGGGTTAATTAACCTGATGTGTGCTGTAACTAGGAGACTGGGGGCTGGTCACTGGTTGCTGGTGAGCTCACCAGCAACTCGTGTAGCCACGCTCCAGCGATCCCTGCCAGGTCAGGTTGCTGGTGGGATCGCTGGAGCGTCGCAGTGTGACAGCTCACCAGCAACCTCCTAGCAACTTACCAGCGATCCCTATCGTTGTTGGGATCGCTGGTAAGTTGCTTAGTGTGACTGGACCTTAAGTGTGACGGGGCCTTTACTCTCAGGCCTCTGTCAGCTTATCTTTCCTTTGCTATGTAAACAGGTGCCATCCACTTTTCAGGTAAACAAAATACACACACCTGCTTACTCAGATAAGAGAAAATTTGATTCATAGGACTTGGCCACTTCCATTGTTTCATGATCCCTTCTGATGCTTAGATGTCCATTCTAGATGGTTGTAGCAGTGGAAAGTGGTCAGCACACTCCCTGATCTGCACACACTTTGCCTCATACACAGCAAATATTGAGGATTGTGTGTTCTGACAGTTTTCTATCATATCCACATTAACTTTTTTTATTAACTTGGCTACAGTAGTTTTTCTATTGGATTGTACAAGATGGGTTTACCTTTACTATGCGGTAAGAAAAATGACCCTGTTTCATTTATCTGGTTAACGTTTATTGGAGCTCTTTGATTTGTACTAACCAATACATACTCAGCACAGAGTACTCCTAAGAGAGGTAGTGAGCTCTCCAACGAGAGGTAGTGAGCTCTGCACGAGATGTGGTGAGCTCTCCATCAATGGAAATCTTCAAGCGGAAGCTGGATAAACATATAGCTGGAATGATTTAGGAAAACTGCACTCGCAAGGGGTTCGACAGGATGGCCCTTGAAGTCCCGTCCAACTCTATCATTTTATGATTCTATAGATCTGCTGTTGAGATAATTTGACCAAGTCATCTAATGCTAAATAAGCTACTCTTTTCCCCAAACATGCATTAAAGGAAACCTGTCACTAGTTTTTGGGCCTATAAGCTGCGGCCACCACCACTGGGCTCTTAAATACAGCATTCTAACATGATGTATATAAGTGCCCAATATGCTGTGTAGAACATAAAAAACACTTTATAATACTCACCTGGAAGGTCGCTCCAGTGCACAACAGTCAGATGGGTGGCGCCGTTCTCCGGGACTGGCACCTCCCTTTTCGGCCATCTTGGTCTTCCTTATTCTGAAGCCACGGTGCAGATCAAAGTATTGTAGTGTGCATGCGCAGTACCTCAATGCTGGCGCATGTGTATGACATAGATGCATCAGGCACCGCGGCTTCAGAATAAGGAAGACCAAGATGGCCGAAAGGGGAGGCGCCGGTCCCGGAGAACGGCGCCACCCATCTGACTTGTGCACCGGAGCGACCTTCTAGGTGAGTATTATAGTGTTTTTTATGTTCTACAAAGCGACCTGGGCTCTTATATACAGCATGTTAGAATGCCGTATATACAAGCCCAGTGGTGGTGGCCGCAGCTTATAGGGGAAAAAACTGGTGACAGGTTCCCTTTAATGAACCTAGCCCTGTTACTGCTTCATTGATTGTACATTCTTGGTCCACTTTGGGTAGGTACTAACCAATGTATGAAAAAAAACTCCTAGAGAAATCCAGCAATTCCAATCGATAAAAAATTCCAATAGTTTTATTTCACATTTTAAAATTCCATGGTTTACACTCCATTAAAAGAGAAACAGATGACGTGTTTTGGATCCACGATATGAGTAAGGATCTGATAGATCCGAAACACGTCATCTGTTTCTCTTTTAATGGAGTGTAAACCATGGAATTTTAAAATGTGAAATAAAGTTATTAAGATTGCTGGATTTCTTTTGGATTTTTTTGGATTGCTTCTTCTGGTGACCAGGTGTACTTTGATCCGTCCATTCCCTTCCCCATACCAGGAACTGCAGTCGGTGGTGGAGTGGCTCATATGTATTTTTTCTTTGTTTTTCAATAACTTATGTACAGTATATCTGTAAAGGTACCGTCACACATAACGAGATCGCTAGCGAGATCGCAGCTGAGTCACGGTTTCCGTGACGCAGTAGCGATCCCGTTAGCGATCTCGTTATGTGTGACACTTACCAGCGATCAGGCCCCTGCTGTGAGATCTCTAGTCGTTGCAGAATGGTCCAGGCCATTTTCTTCAAAGGCGATGTCCTGCTGGGCAGGACACATCGCTGTGTTTGACACTGTGTGACGTGGTCATAGAGACTGCTGATATCGTTATACAGGTCGCTACTGTGACCTGTATTGTTCCTGCATCGCTGGTAAGATCTCACTGTGGGACATCTCACCTGCGACCTCCCAGCGACTTACCTGCGATCCCTATCAGGTCGCATCGTTTTCGGGATCGCTGGTAAGTCGTTGTGTGTGACTGGGCCTTAACACCCCCACAAAACCTGACATGACAATGATGAACCAAAGTCTCTTATAGCCTTCTTGTCTGTTTAATTCTGTTTCCTACACATTAATATTAGGAACTGATAACAATTTATGCCGCCTCTTGGCAGGTGCCATTGTCATGAGATAATCAATGCATATACCTCCACAATAATTTTCTTTCTATTTTTCTATTTTTAAAGGTTATATAAAAGGGTCTTTCACTTTATCTTTAACTTCAATGTTCTACTTAATCTTTACAATACAAGGATACAAAGAAATGGTGCTGCCTGTGATCAATAATCTCTTTAAATCGTATCACTTGTGAATGAGGTGGCTTGACAGACAAGAATCTCGATAAATGGGCTTTCATCTTTATCTTACAAGATCTTTCAATGTGTAAGCAGTTAGGACTGCAGAGATTTATTCTGTATGGTCAGAGGATCTTCTGTCTCTTCATGGCTGGCGTTTCTTAGACGTGGAATATTATTTTTGTCATAGCTGTTAAGATGCTAATGATTTCATGTTGCTTCTTTAAAAACAGCCACGCATGAAAACATCCAAACTATCTATCCAGCAAGTAGTGAATGCGTCCAAACTTTCCGATGCCTGACCTTTTCCTTGGCTCATTTGACTTCCAAAACATTCGGATCATGTACTGAGCTTTGCCAATCTGACGATGAATAGGCACACTCAAATATTTGAATGCTTGCACTCATACTTTGATTGGCACTTCTGCTCGGCTCCTTATCGCTTTCACTCTCATCTTTTATGTATTTTGCTCCTGTCTTATAACCGTATAGATAAAACAGAATGACAACACAAGAAAGAGATAAGTGTATAAAAGGGGCGTCTAGGCATCTATAAAGAAAAGGCAGAGGACAACTTTCAGATCTCAAAGCCTCTCAAGTAGAAGAAGTCTTTAAAATGATCTATGAAAACACAAAAAAGCACTGCATAGTCTACTGTACCAAATAAAACCCAGGCAGCGGCAAATGAAGACAGGCTGTGGAGACACAAAGGACATGAGTCATGATGGATGACTGTTTCATCTTTTAAGTGTAGGGAAATTAAAAAATATGCCGAAACAGCAGAGATCTTTAAAGTATGATGACTTAACTGCATATAATCAAATGGTTTTTGAAGACGAACCATAAAGTGTTATCACTCCACAAAGGTTAGGAAATCTTGAATAATATCTCAAAGTAAACACAAACAGTGCTTTATATATACAGCAAATGGCAGAGATTTGTAATGTAACACTTAGGCTATGTGCCCACGCTGCGGATTTTGCGCGGATTTTGCGGCAGATTTGCCGCGGATTTCCCGAAAATCTGCAGCAGCGGCACTTCCAAGCCATTTCAATGGCATTTTGGAAATGCTGTGTCCATGCTGCGGATTTTTCCGCTGCGGATTTGCCGCGGATTTTGATCCGGAAAAATCTGCAGCATGTCAATTGTTTGGTGCAGATTTGGTGCGGATTTTTGGTTTTGAATGGGGAAAAAAAAAATCCGCATCAAAATCCGTGGCAAATCCGCGGCAAATCCGCGGGTGCGGATTTGCCGTGAAAGTCGCGGATTTTCAGGCAGAAAAATCCGCAGGTACATTCTACCGTGGACACATAGCCTTATGCCCCTTTCACACATAGCGACGCAGCAGCGATCACGACGGGCGACCTGACCTTATCAGGATCGCTGCTGCATCATTACATGGTCGCTGGTGAGCTGTCAAACAGGCAGATCTCACCAGCGACCAGTGACCAGCCTCCAGCCAGCAGCGCCGCGTGGAAGCGATGCTGCGCTTTGTAACTAAGGTAAATATCGGGTAACCATTACCCAATATTTACCTTTTGTACCAGCACACACCGCTTAGCGCTGGCTCCCTGCACTCCTCGCCAGAGTACACATCGGGTTAATAAGCAAACCTTTGCTTATTTACCCGATGTGTAGTCTGGCTATGTGTGCAGGGAGCAGGGAGCCAGCACTGACAGCGTGAGAGCGGCGGTGCTAGTAACTAATGTAAATATTGGGTAACCAAGAAAGGGCTTCCCTTGGTTACCCGATATTTACCTTAGTTACAGCTTACCGCAGGCTGTCAGAAGCCGGCTCCCTGCTCCCTGCTCGCTTCAGTTCGTCGCTCTCTCGCTGTCACACACAGTGATGTGTGCTTCACAGTGGGAGAGCGCTGAGCAAAAAATGAAGCAGGACATTCAGCAACGAGCGGCGACCTCACAGCAGGGGACAGCTCGTTGCTGGATGTCACACACAGCGACAGCGACGGGACGTCGCTGCTACGTCACAGAAAATGGTGACTTAGCAGCGACGTCGTTGTCGCTGTGTGTGACACCACCTTTATAGTAAGCAGAATTTAGGAGCTAGGGATAAAAAAATACTCTTACGATAGCTGTCTGTCATGGAGACATCCAATTCATTAAAGGGGTTGTCCACTACTTGGACAACCTCTTCTCATTCCCCTTGTTCGCCGCCGTTAAAATAAATAAGACTGTACTCACCTCCAGTGTGGCCACTGTTCCAGTGATGTACATTGTTATGAAATGTGAGCCCCGTGACCAATCATTTACTTTCATCTACCCCGCCTTTGGACATTTGTGCAGGATGTGAGCACTGCTCTGACTTCCTGCTTGAATGTCCAAAGGCGTAGAGAAGGAAGATGGTGCTGATTGGTCGTGGGGCCCACGTGTTATAACAATGTCACTTGGACCCTAGGATCATGGCTTCAGACATTGCTAAAACCTTGGTTGCACTGGTGGTGAGTATAGGCTTATTTATTTTTATGGGGCGAACAAGGGGAATGAGTAGGGGTTGTCCAACCCCTTTAATTATAAGAATAACTTAATTCTGTGAAAGAAAATATCATGATCCATTCTTTTGTCACATTTGGCGATACATTTCCTATGAAGTAGAAATAGAGAGTTACAAGATGGCCATGAACGGAAACCTTGAAATACATGGACAGATCTGAGACACTATATACGGTAATAGTACCTCCTGCTCTGACTCAGCATATCCGTGCACTTTACAGTTGGCAATTACTTGATCTCCTTTGTGCATTTTAATTGGCAATTATTGTTAAAATTGCCCAGAAAAAAAAATTGTAGTAATAATTGCTTAGTGCAATCTCCATTTACTCATTGCCATCAGTTATTACTTCTGCATTTTGCATATTAGTATCTATGTGTCCACTGTCTTTATCATCAAATGATTATGTACATTGAGCAAATGTAACCAATAAACATCTGCCCAAATGATTTTGCAAAATGCTGACAATGATTACAACAGACATCTGCCAGTGTTTTGGCTAAATAGTATTTTTTTTGTGTGTCCACTGATCTTGTATGTAAACAGCCCCCTGCTTCCCTTTAGTAAAAATTTTTTTTATATTTTTATAGTTGTACTCAATTATGTTTCACTCTTAAGCTGACCCATTAATGAAGTTTTATCTATAACTCCAAACTTAAAGGGAAAACTGTCATGATCAGATATGCTATTTACACAGATACGGGGTAAATCTGCATGTAAATAACATTAAAATCCTGACTTGCTGTCTTATTGGAGCAGCAGCTACAGGGAGAAAATTTAATTATGTTCTCCCTGTAGCTGCTCTCTTCAAGTCATAGGGGTGATGCAGAGAGCTTTTACAGCTCATTAGACAGTGAGCGTGATTGTAATAAAATGCTAATATTATGATTGACAGCCTGCTGTGGACACACCTGTTGCACTCTAATGCTGCAGAGCATACTGTCAATCAAAGTGCAAGAGAGTGACTACAGTTGCGCTAACTGTGTTTTGTGCGGTAACTGTGCCTGCTCCCAGCTCCAACCTGGGTAACTGAAAGCGAGCAAAAAAGTTCATTTTTACGTGTAACTGCTCTTTCGGTAAAACAGCCAGGTAGGATTTTAACACTATCTACCTATACTTTAGATTAACCCTATATCTTTAGGCAAATAGTTTCTTGACATGACAAATTGTTTTTAATTATTAATTTATTTTTCTACCTACTTTCCGTACCTACTGTATGTTAAATATTTAGACCCCTTCACATTTTTCACTCTTTATTTCATTGCAGCCATTTGGTAAATTCAAAAAAAGTTCATTTTTTCCTTATTAATGTACACTCTACACCCCATCTTGACAGAAAAAACAGAAATGTAGAATTGTTTGAAAATCTATTAAATAAGAAAAACTGAAATATCACATGGTCATATGTATTCAGACCCTTTGCTCAGACACTCATATTTAAGTCACATGCTGTCCATTTCCTTGTGATCCTCATTGAGATGGTTCTACTCCTTCATTGGTGTCCAGCTGTGTTTAATTAAACTGATAAGACTTAATTTGGAAAGGCGCACACCTGTCCATATAAGACCTCGCATCTCACAGTGCATGTCAGATCAAATGAGAATCAGGAGGTCAAAAAGAACTGCCCAAGGAGCTCTGAGACAGAATTATGGCAAGGCACACATCTGACCAAGGTGACAAAAGAATTTCTGTAGTACTCAAGGTCACTAAGAGCACAATAGCCTCCATAATCCTTACATAGAAGGAGTTTGGGACCACCAGAACTCTTCCTAGACCTGGCTGTCCAGTCAAACTGAGCAATTGTGGGAGAAGAGCCTTGGTGAGAGAGGTAAAGAAGAACCCCAAGATCACTTTGGTTGAGCTCCAGAAATGCAGTAGGGAGATGAGAGAAAGTTCCACAATGTCAACTATCACTGCAGCCCTCCACCAGTCGAGCGTTTATGGCAGAGTGGCCCAACAGAAGCTAGAACTTTTTGGTGATAATTCTAAGCAGTATGTGTGGAGAAAACCAGGCACAGCTCATCACCTGCCCAATACAATTGCAACAGTAAAACATGGTGGTGGCAGCATCATGCTATGGGGGTGTTTTTCAGCTGCAGAGGCAGGACGACTGGTTGCAATTAAAGGAAAAATGAAAGTACATAAATATCCTGGAAGAAAACCTCTTCCAGAGTGCTCTGGACCTCAGACTTGGCCAAAGGTTCACCTTCCAACAAGACAATGACCATAAGAACACAGCTAAAATAACAAAGGAGTAGCTTCAGAACAACTCTGCGACCATTCTTGACTGGCCCAGCCAGAGCCCTGACCTAAACCCAATTGAGCATCTCTGGAGATACCTGAAAATGGCCGTCCACCAATGTTCACCATCTGACCTGACAGAACTGGAGAGGATTTGCAAGGAAAAATGGCAGAGGATCCCCAAATCCAGGTGTGAAAAACTTGTTGCATCATTCCCCAAAAGACTCATGGCTGTACTAGCTCAAAAGGGTGCGTCTACTCAATACTGAGCAAAGGGTTTGAATACTTATGACCATGTGATATTTCAGTTTTTCTTGTTTAATAAATTTGCAAAAATTTCTACATATCTGTTTTTTTCTGTGAAGTTGGGGTGCAGAGTGTACATTACAAGAGAAAAAAGAACTCTTTTGAATTTACCAAATCGCTGCAATAAAACAAAGAGTGAAAAATGTTACCTTAACGACCGCGGGCGGTAATATTATGTCCTACCGGTCATAGTGTTAATCCCCATGGGCTGCTGCAAGCCCGGCACGAGTGGAATCGCGTTCCGCCCGTGCCTTTTAACCCCTTAAATGGCGCTGTCAATTTGTGACAGCGCCATTTTATAATCGCGATCACGCTAAAACTTTATTTACCGAAAGTCACGTGACGTGATCACATGGATCCGGTGGTTGTCACCGGATGACTCCTGTAGCTCACATGACTCAGGTCCTGTAAGAAACAGCAGTACTGGCTGTTACAAGAGATGATCTTTCTCTCGGTCTGAGTGGTGCTGCTCTGATCGGGAGAATTAATTAGCGATCAGACAGCTGATCCTTATAGCCCCCTAGGAGTACTAGTAAAATAAAAAAAAAAGTTTAAAAAAAAGTTTTGAAAAATTAAAAAAATAAGAAAACTTAAAAGTTCATATCACCCCTCTTTTGCCCAATTGAAAATAAAGGGTTAAAAAAATAAAAAATATACACACATTTTGTATCTCCGCGTTCAGAAATGCCCGATCTATCAAAATATAAAATAAATTAATCTTATCGGTAAACGGCGTATTGGCAAAAAATTCCAAATGCCAAAATTACGTTTTTTGGTCGCTACAAATTTTGCGCAAAATGCAATAACAGGCAATCAAAACATAGCATCTGCGCAACAATGTTACCGTTAAAAACATCAGCTCAAGACACAAAACAATAAGCTGTCACTGAGCCATAGATCTCAAAAAATCAGAACTCTACGGGTCCCGGAAAATGGTGCAAAATTTACACCACTTTTTTTCTGACAAACTTCTGATTTTTTTTAACCCCTTAGAAAAAAAAGTAAATCTATTTATGTTTGGTGTCTACGAACTCGCACCAACCTCAGACATCACACTGACACATTACTTTTACCATATAGTGAACAATATCTCAAAAACAATAGTGTAATCACACTTTTTTTGGAATTTTTCCGCATTTGGAATTTTTTTGTGATTTTCCAGGACACTTATATTATAAAACTCATGGTTCCATTTAAAAGTACAGCCTGTTCTGCAAAAAACGAGCCCTCACATGACTATATTGACTGAAAAGTAAAAAAATTCTGTCTCTCAGAAGAAGAATGGCGAAAAAAATGGAAAGCGCAAAATTGGCCAGTAATGAAGGGGATAAAGGGGTTTGAATACTTTCCGTAGCCACTGTATCCTGCAGCTCTACATATACTGTATATTAATACTAAAATCAAACCCTGTACCAAGTGGAGCTCATAATCTTGAATGACTACCAAGATCATGCACAAGTTCATATAATGCGATATACCTTCCATTGTGCTTTTGGGAAGTTTTCTAGGTACACCTTTGTATCTGTATATTGCTGAGAACTGCTGTACGAACCTTTCATTGTATTATTAATTATGGCCAGCCCTTTTATGCACTTTTAGGTTCTTTAGTAAATTTTGGCCCCTGGCTATGATTAGGTTAGCCATACACATGGAATAAATACCAAACTGGCTGTCCATCTGACCATCTACTGTGCATGCAGATGTCCGTGGAAGGTGTTGGGTATGGTGGATTTCAATGTTAGCATTCTACATTGGTCAGAAAACATAAAGCTCTACAGAACTGACCCTAGGAGAACCTGCACTAAAGAAACAGTTTTGGTTCCTTCTGGAGTAGAGCTAATTTGCATCTTTCCCAGAAAACATTTCTCTAAAGCTCCCTATGTCAGCAAGGAGAATCATTACCCGATGGGAGATGAAGTACAAAATTAGTCTAGAGTGTCTTTACACCAGTGGTTTCATATAGTCCCCTTTTTGTAGTGATTTCTCTGTCTGACAAAGTATTTACCATCTAGTTAGTCTACAGTCAGGGCCAGAAATATTTGGACAGTGACACAAGTTTTGTTATTTTAGCTGTTTCCAAAAACATGTTCAGAAATACAATTATATATATAATATGGGCTGAAAGTGCACACTCCCAGCTGCAATATGAGAGTTTTCACATCCAAATCGGAGAAAGGGTTTAGGAATCATAGCTCTGTAATGCATAGCCTCCTCTTTTTCAAGGGACCAAAAGTAATTGGACAAGGGACTCTAAGGGCTGCAATTAACTCTGAAGGCGTCTCCCTCGTTAACCTGTAATCAATGAAGTAGTTAAAAGGTCTGGGGTTGATTACAGGTGTGTGGTTTTGCATTTGGAAGCTGTTTCTGTGACCAGACAACATGCGGTATAAGGAACTCTCAATTGAGGTGAAGCAGAACATCCTGAGGCTGAAAAACAAGAAAAAAACCTTCAGAGAGATAGCAGACATGCTTGGAGTAGCAAAATCAACAGTCGGGTACATTCTGAGAAAAAAGGAATTGACTGGTGAGCTTGGGAACTCAAAAAGGCCTGGGCATCCACGGATGACAACAGTGGTGGATGATCGCCGCATACTTTCTTTGGTGAAGAAGAACCCGTTCACAACATCAACTGAAGTCCAGAACACTCTCAGTGAAGTAGGTGTATCTGTCTCTAAGTCAACAGTAAAGAGAAGACTCCATGAAAGTAAATACAAAGGGTTCACATCTAAATGCAAACCATTCATCAATTCCAAAAATAGACAGGCCAGAGTTAAATTTGCTGAAAAACACCTCATGAAGCCAGCTCAGTTCTGGAAAAGTATTCTATGGACAGATGAGACAAAGATCAACCTGTACCAGAATGATGGGAAGAAAAAAGTTTGGAGAAGAAAGGGAACGGCACATGATCCAAGGCACACCACATCCTCTGTAAAACATGGTGGAGGCAACGTGATGGCATGGGCATGCGTGGCTTTCAATGGCACTGGGTCACTTGTGTTTATTGATGACATAACAGCAGACAAGAGTAGCTGGATGAATTCTGAAGTGTACTGGGATATACTTTCAGCCCAGATTCAGCCAAATGCCGCAAAGTTGATCGGACGGCGCTTCATAGTACAGATGGACAATGACCCCAAGCATACAGCCAAAGCTACCCAGGAGTTCATGAGTGCAAAAAAGTGGAACATTCTGCAATGTCCAAGTCAATTACCAGATCTTAACCCAATTGAGCATGCATTTCACTTGCTCAAATCCAGACTTAAGACGGAAAGACCCACAAACAAGCAAGACCTGAAGGCTGCGGCTGTAAAGGCCTGGCAAAGCATTAAGAAGGAAGAAACCCAGCGTTTGGTGATGTCCATGGGTTCCAGACTTAAGGCAGTGATTGCCTCCAAAGGAGTCGCAACAAAATATTGAAAATAAAAATATTTTGTTTGGGTTTGGTTTATTTGTCCAATTACTTTTGACCTCCTAAAATGTGGAGTGTTTGTAAAGAAATGTGTACAATTCCTACAATTTCTATCAGATATTTTTGTTCAAACCTTCAAATTAAACGTTACAATCTGCACTTGAATTCTGTTGTAGAGATTTCTTTTCAAATCCAATGTGGTGGCAAACAGAGCCCAACTCGCGAAAATTGTGTCACTGTCCAAATATTTCTGGACCTAACTGTATTTGATATGTAAGTTTTCAACAAGTGAAAATAAAATGTCCATAAAGGCCACCAAATTGTTATCATCAGCCAAGCAGGACAGAAAACATATTGTGTGGAGATCCAAACAGGCCGACATATAAACGTTCCTGGGCTTACGGTGATCTGACCTCTGACCAGGTCATCAAACAACAGGGCTGATCATTATGCCCCCATCACATATGAAG
This sequence comes from Anomaloglossus baeobatrachus, assembly GCF_048569485.1. Lineage (NCBI taxonomy): Eukaryota > Metazoa > Chordata > Amphibia > Anura > Aromobatidae > Anomaloglossus > Anomaloglossus baeobatrachus. The sequence goes on along the minus strand of NC_134356.1, from coordinate 499,110,313 downwards.
CTAACTAGATCACAGACCTATCATTCAGCAGTCAAACAGAATTATAACATTTGCATGTCGTAAGTATACAGGTGGGATTGTTATCTAGGCAGGTGGGACCTCACTAAGTCACCATATACTCTACAATGCATAGTAAAGGTTATTTGAAGTAAGTGAGTCCACATTGACCATTGTGCTTGCTGACATGGGATATAGAGTCAGATCTTTCAGCACATGTTCTTCGTTTCGCTGACCTATACAGCTGGATTGGATTGTGGCATCCAGAATTAAATTCCCTTGGCACAAGTTCAGGTAATGCTCCTTGACATCTACAACCTCCCGCTGCAAAAGGGTAAGAAACTCAGCGTGTTTGTTCAGGAAACCATTTCTTTGTAAACATGAGCTTCTGGCCTTTTAATAGATGAAATCTACTCCGTTCTTTGATAAAACAAGTCAAACTGCCAACTTCTAAATCTGGTGTTAATTCTGTCCTTCATTGGATACAAGAATGATCCACAGAAGCCATGACCCGGTAAAAAGCTCTTGGGCCTCATTGCAAAATTTGCTCTCAGGGCTGATGACATCTCCATTATTAAGTAACAGATAACATTGCACAAACAAACCACATACCACAAGTATCTTGACTTTTATTAAACCTCGTCCTGTATAACTATATGGTATGCCTAGGAGTGGAAAGCAATAACCATTTCCACTTGCTATTCTGCCTCCATTGTTCGACAATGTGAATAGATTCACAAGACCCCAGTCCAGTAGCCATTTGTCATTGTCTGTGGCCCCTATTCAAGAGCTCTGCATACCTTCCTCCTCCTGCTGGCACGTTTGGTACCTGTTCTGAATAGTACACCCAAGGTGGTGCACACACACTGGCAGTGATGATGTGGCCCAAGCCTGGTGGTCTGAAAGCCAAAAACTACCCATGTGGCCGTGGGACCAAGGTCCTGCAAATATATTTGAATCTTGTGAGTGGACAATAAACTGTGAACATTTCTTACACTTAAGTTTATAAATGGTTCAGCCATGGCAGATCTCAATTACGTGAGCCCCGAAGCAAATAGCAGAAACATATCTAGGATATACTGTATCACTTCACAGAAAGGCAGCAGTTGATTCCTCGTTCGCAGCCGCAAGAATGTAGAGTAATGCTGCATCACTACGACCATTGTTTCTTTTTGTGGGTTTCTGCTATGTACTACGTGGACTCTTTATTGTGCAGAACACATTACACATATTGTCACTGTCCATCCTTCATTACTACTTAATTGAAAAAGTAGCAGTAGTTATGTTGCAATTTCAATTGTTACAGTTTAATTTACCAACATTAAGAACACATGCATGTTCTGCCTAACCGAGTGTGGATGTGTATTTAGGATTGGAGGTGTTGTGGGGGTGGCAGGGGGCCGTAGTCATGGGCATAGACGAACCCCTGCTTCCAGGAAGCGTCTCTCTTCTATGCTGCACTCCTGCAATCTCCATAGTGCAACCAGGGACACCACAACTTCTCCTCCTTTGGACAAATTCAGCCACAAAGTCCAGGATAACATTTAACACTTTCTTACTGAAGAACTTGCACATTTTCTGTGGAACACATCCACTGCAGGCACATAGCCTGAATGTTAGGCCTAAGATAAACGGCATGAAAATTGGAGTGAGTGGAATGCAATAAAACATTACATTCCACTCGGACCAATATTAGCCTATGTGTGTCGTGTGACGCCCCAGGAGCGCTGATCTTATTCGGGGACGCCACAGTGCAGGGAATCTTCTGGCCACAGGTAGGTCAGATTAACTTCAATGGGGATCGTGACACCACTCTCGGTATTTGCGGTAAGGGGGTGACCGCCACTGCAGTTTAGGGGACGCCTGGGGCAGATGCTAGATGCAGTCAGTTGTTGTGGCCTCCCGAGAGTGAGGCTGGCCCCAGGGCCCAGTGTAAGTGTGAAGTACCACAGGTCGCAGAAGAACTCACACACAAGCAGTAATGTCTTTCAGGGTTTTTACTCACTATCAGATGTTAGCTGTGAGTCAACCCGGGCGATGCTATGATGAACCAGGAGGAACCAGGTATCCCTTCGGCTGATGTAGGGGTGACTGCTGACTCGCCTTCCTAGCCCTTCTTGTTTTGAGGTGACCCCAACTTGGAGTCTTGCGGGGATCACCCAGGAAAATCGCAACTGCAGTTCTCCCCTTTCTGACCCGTTTGCGGGCAGCGTGAACCAAGTAATTCTGGCTGCTTGCCTTCTGTCACTTATGGGCCCCCTCGTTGCTGCTGTAGCTGCGGACTCTGTGTAGGTTGGTGAGGCACATACAGTACCTTCACCAGCAGGTTTAGCAGGCCCAGTAAATGGGTTCCTACTCTGGGGACCTGTCTCCCCGTGCGGGCTTGGTCTACTGGCAGTCCCCTTACTCAGCCACCTCTTGCTACTGCCCAAGGTGGTTTTCAGGCGGCAATGCTGAGTAGCCTTTCTCCCCCACCAGCAGCCAGGTGCAGGGTCTGACAGGGTCCTGCTCCTCTGCTCTGCCCAGGGCTACCCTCTTCGCTGTGTGTGTGTTCCTGGTTCTAAGTGTCTGTGTTTGTCCACACCCTAGTCAGCCTCTGGGATTACCTGTTTTGTACTTACCCAGCATGGGTGCAGTACTCAGTGGTGCCTGACCAGGTCAGGGGTGCCACATTCCCCCTTAGTTACCAACAGCACATCCTTTGGCTGTAAAGACAAAACATTTAAAGTGCAAAACATTTAAAACAGTAAAACGTCATAAAAGCATCATAAAACATACCAGGTACCACTTTTCACCACCCTCCACCCACAAGTCCGTTACCCACCCAAAACCCTCTTAGGAGGCAGGTCACCGGTTCTTTTAGCAACCAGGTCTGGGCCATCTGTTTCCCCAGACCTTTCCTCCAATCTTCCTCTCCAGGGGCTGGTGGTTGAAGGCAATTTGCCATTTGCCCAGGTCTATGTTACCTCACGCCTAGACCGGCAATATTGGAGTCAGTTGCTTCCCGGAAATTCCACTAGAATCAAGGCCCACCGCTTCAGGGTCAGTCCATGCCTATTTCTGCAACCGGCTACTGAAGAATTTCCTTTTCCTGGGATGACCCTAATGGTCTGGCCAAATTACTCTGGGCTTCTCTCAGGATACCTCCCTCAGGTACAGCTTCTTTTCTCTACTCAACGGTGTCCCTATGTGACTAATGCCAACTATCAGCTCAAAGTTGCTGGGCAGATTTAACCTTTAACTGCTTCAGCCCTGTTCTCCATCCCAACTCCAAGCAAGGGACTGAGTAGCAGTGACACCTAGTGGGGCCTGAAAACAGTGCACCTGAGACCCCACACATATAAATAACATTTCCCATACATAAATGCACAAAATAACCATGCCATTTTCAGAGGGCTGCAGGGCACCGATCACCCTCCTACAGAGGCATAGTTGTTGACCGAATGAAAGTGTTTGTCCACCTTTAATTGTGTATAGTTACAACTCCGATTCTTACATGAGACTTGAAAATACCTATCAATATGTAGTATATATTTAAGGGGATAGTTGCCAGAAAAAAAACCTCTGTCTTTTGTGTGCAATAAATTAGGCTTTGGTGAACCCTTAGTATGGCCAAGAGCTCTCATTATACCCCATCAATCTCCAGGCTGAAGACTCTGTCATATCTTGGTTACCAGCTCTCAAGTGAGCTCTGATCCTCCATAGTGAGACTGCAGTAGCTCAGCTACACTGAGTGTCGGTGCGCTCTCTTCAGTGGCTGAAGTCAGCAGTACAGTACTGAGTGGTGACTGCAAACACGGCGCTCAGTGACACTGCAGATACCCAGCTGCATGCCACTCACATAATGCCCCATTTGGGCTCCTGTCTGTGGTTGCTGCCCTGCAGACAGGAGCTAGGAATGAGAGCGCATATACAGTTAGGTCCAGAAATATTTGGACAGTGACACAATTTTCGCGAGTTGGGCTCTGCATGCCACCACATTGGATTTGAAATGAAACCTCTACAACAGAATTCAAGTGCAGATTGTAACGTTTAATTTGAAGGTTTGAACAAAAATATCTGATAGAAATTGTAGGAATTGTACACATTTCTTTACAAACACTCCACATTTTAGGAGGTCAAAAGTAATTGGACAAATAAACCAAACCTAAACAAAATATTTTTATTTTCAATATTTTGTTGTGAATCCTTTGGAGGCAATCACTGCCTTAAGTCTGGAACCCATGGACATCACCAAACGCTGGGTTTCATCCTTCTTAATGCTTTGCCAGGCCTTTACAGCCGCAGCCTTCAGGTCTTGCTTGTTTGTGGGTCTTTCCGTCTTAAGTCTGGATTTGAGCAAGTGAAATGCATGCTCAATTGGGTTAAGATCTGGTGATTGACTTGGCCATTGCAGAATGTTCCACTTTTTTGCACTCATGAACTCCTGAGTAGCTTTGGCTGTATGCTTGGGGTCATTGTCCATCTGTACTATTAAGCGCCGTCCGATCAACTTTGCGGCATTTGGCTGAATCTGGGCTGAAAGTATATCCCTGTACACTTCAGAATTCATCCGGCTACTCTTGTCTGCTGTTATGTCATCAATAAACACAAGTGACCCAGTGCCATTGAAAGCCATGCATGCCCATGCCATCACGTTGCCTCCACCATGTTTTACAGAGGATGTGGTGTGCCTTGGATCATGTGCCGTTCCCTTTCTTCTCCAAACTTTTTTCTTCCCATCATTCTGGTACAGGTTGATCTTTGTCTCATCTGTCCATAGAATACTTTTCCAGAACTGAGCTGGCTTCATGAGGTGTTTTTCAGCAAATTGAACTCTGGCCTGTCTATTTTTGGAATTGATGAATGGTTTGCATCTAGATGTGAACCCTTTGTATTTACTTTCATGGAGTCTTCTCTTTACTGTTGACTTAGAGACAGATACACCTACTTCACTGAGAGTGTTCTGGACTTCAGTTGATGTTGTGAACGGGTTCTTCTTCACCAAAGAAAGTATGCGGCGATCATCCACCACTGTTGTCATCCGTGGACGCCCAGGCCTTTTTGCGTTCCCAAGCTCACCAGTCAATTCCTTTTTTCTCAGAATGTACCCGACTGTTGATTTTGCTACTCCAAGCATGTCTGCTATCTCTCTGATGGATTTTTTCTTTTTTTTCAGCCTCAGGATGTTCTGCTTCACCTCAATTGAGAGTTCCTTAGACCACATGTTGTCTGGTCACAGCAACAGCTTCCAAATGCAAAACCACACACCTGTAATCAACCCCAGACCTTTTAACTACTTCATTGATTACAGGTTAACGAGGGAGACGCCTTCAGAGTTAATTGCAGCCCTTAGAGTCCCTTGTCCAATTACTTTTGGTCCCTTGAAAAAGAGGAGGCTATGCATTACAGAGCTATGATTCCTAAACCCTTTCTCTGATTTGGATGGGAAAACTCTCATATTGCAGCTGGGAGTGTGCACTTTCAGCCCATATTATATATATAATTGTATTTCTGAACATGTTTTTGTAAACAGCTAAAATAACAAAACTTGTGTCACTGTCCAAATATTTCTGGACCTAACTGTACTGATGCTGAGGCTCCAGCATGGTCACTGCTTAGGTGCAGAGTAGCTGATTTAGCTGAGACAACATTTTCTTGGGCACAAGATATGACAAAGTGCTTAGTTTGCACATTTAGGGGGCATAATGGTGAACTGAGCCAGGGGTGTACCAAAGACCATTCATTTTCATACAAGATACATTTTTTTTCTGGGAACTATACAACTAAAATGTAAATTACAAATATGATATTTATAGGGGTTTAGTCCCCTACATACCCATATAAAGGGTTTAATTAGTGTTCTGTAGGTGACAGACTCCCTCTAAGGGTACGCTCACACGAGTATATGACTCGGATGAGTGTAATGCGAGAAAATCACGCATTGCACTCGGACCAGTGTTATTCAATGAGGGAGAGCAGATGGTCAGCTTTTTTCTCATGCAGATTCTGGATGAGCTAAAAGTCACAGCATGCTGTGATTGTCAGCGAGAGCTATGTCACTCACACCCATACAAGTCTATGTGAGAGAAACATCCGATTGCAGTGCAGTGCGATAATCGCATTAGCTGACAATGGAGGAGATGGGGAGATTAAAGGGAACCTGTCACCACTTTTTTGCCCTATAAGCTGCGCCACCACCACCGGGCTCTTATATACAGCATTCTAACATGCTGTATATAAGAGCCCCGACCGCAGTGTAGAACATTAAAAATACTTTATAATACTCACCTAAACTGGTTTCTGCGGTGGATGTGCGTCAAATGGGCGTCTTCGTCCTCTGGTGCTGGCGCTTCCTCTTTCAGCCATCTTTGTCCTTCATCTTCTGAAGCCACGGTGCATGACCCGTCCGACGTCATACACACTCGTCAGCATTCAGGTCCTGAGCAGGCGCACTTTGATCTGCCCTAAGCAGGGCAGAAGAAAGTATTGTGCGCATCCGCGGGACTGGCGAGTATGTATGACGTAGACGTGTCATATACACAGGCTTCAGAAAGTGGACGAAGATGGCCGAAAGAAAAGGCGTCAGCACCGGAGGATGAAGACGTCCATTTGAGCCACATCCACCGCAGTGACCAGTTTAGGTGAGTATTTTATAAAGTGTTTTTTATGCTCTACACAGCGGTCTGGGCTCTTATATACAGCATGTTAGAATGCTGTATATAAGAGCTCACTGGTGGTGGTCACAGCTTATAGGGCAAAAAACTGTAGACAGGTTGCCTTTAATCCTTCCCTCTCCTCCACAACTGTGATCCAATCGGAGGATCGAAATATCACAGTTGCATGACACTCGGCTCACGCTCGCAGCACAGCGACTGAGGGTCATTAGCATATCGCATCCAATGCACTCGCATTGAATGCCATACCATTATGTGAATCCAGCCCAATGATAATCATTTTGAAAGAACAGTATATTTAATAAACCTTATTTACCTGTATATAAATATTCCCATAGTGGTCCTTTTTATCTTGCAGTTTTATTATAAATATTTCTATGTTCATCAGATGTGCTCTGCTGGTCTGAACGATAACACTGAGATTCCCGGCTTTTGTGCCGACCGTGAGTCATAGTGGAGACTAGTGATTCGGCTTTGTACTCGTAGAACTCAATTACTGAACAATGGATGGGTGCTGCCTCTAGCTGAGATACCAGGGCAGTCTGAGTCCAAGACGCCTGACATGATTTAGTCGTTTCTTTAGCTCTAAAAGCTCTATACACAGAAATCTCAGCCGCTCCATACAGCTCATTGAATGGTATGAGGGAAATCTAAGAAAACGATGGCTGACAAGAATGATCTTTATAAAAGACTATGGAAACAGGGTCCACTCAATAAGGAATTCCCATTTATCCATTCAATAAATTACAGAGAACTATAAAAACAGGCGAAGGAAAAGTATAGCTATGTGAAGTAAAAACATCAAGGCTCCATCAGAACACACACAGTTTCAGCCACATCAATCTAAGTCAATCATTTTTCCAATTACCGATACCACTCTGGGTTAATCTTATTGCCACCTCACTTCCAGCACTTCGTCTTCCACTGTCATTTATGGTAAACCGTATGTATCATAAATGAACTTATTAACTAAGATGAATGGATATTGAGTCACATTCTTTACATAAGGGACACAGTAACCCCCTTTCCCAGTTGCTGTTACATTAAATATATCGATATAGTTTAATCACAAACCACATTTCCAGCTTCGTTGACTCATCGTGATCAACAATGATACATTCACGCCGTTAGAACATTCATCCTATTTAACCATAATTTATTGCACATTTTGTCCTGCTGAATATTGATTACGAATTACACATCATAATGCAGTCACTAGCAAATGGCAGTGCTTTTAGGAATTAATGGTTCATAATGCAATGTGCACAAAGAATGGATATACTCAGCAGCATAACTGCACGTCTCGAGCGGATGAATGCCCATTATACCAAATGGGATTTAATTCTGGTTTTTTTTTTACCAAGACTTCTAAAACTTTTGCATTGGCCAAAATGTAAAGCACATTTTTTTTGCTACTTTATATTTCATATGTATTAATGTAGCCCATGTTTTTTTATGTTTCTTCTTGTGAGACACCATGGACCTGTGATCTAGTCCAATCCTTCAGTGAAGATCTGTGCAGTGGTTATTAATGTGCAGCACGTTGTGAGCTATAACTGTAAAAGATCTGGGGAGTCATAAGATATTGATTACTGTTGTATATGGTTTTTGTAGCTTTTATAATGTACAGTATAGGAGGAAATCATTGGTTAAATGTGCATGGTTGGTGAACACATTTCAGCTTTGTCCAGTCTACTTTTTTGCACTTCTTACTTTTTCTTACCTCTTAAAAAATTCTAAGTATGGCACAATTATTAGCATTGTTTTTGTAAGGTGTAGGACAACATCTACAAGGTGTTTCTACTTTTTCCCTGTGTTTGTGTGGGTTTCTTCCAGGTGCTCCTGTTTCCTTCAACACTCCAAAGACATACTGAGAGGGAGTTTAGATTGTGAGCTCCACTGGGAACATTAATGATAATGTCTCTAATGTTCTTTCGCTCATCAGGGGAGGTGGCTCCTCTAAGCCTCAGGTCCAGGTGAACACATGGATCTTGGGCGTTGATGCAGCAAGCAGGAAAGCAAATAGTCAGCATGCACACACAGAAATCTCAAAGGCAGCAGAATAAAAGGAGTGGAAGGCAGAAGGGATGACTACAAGCACAGCAGAATCATAAAAAACATAGAGTGGAGTACACCAAAGAGAACTAGGAGCCTTAATATTAAGGCACAGGTTTGTGTCTTAGGCTACTTTCACATTTCCGTCTTTTAGGCCGGTGTCACACTTGCAGGTGCCTCGCATGTAACTCACGCTTGTCTCTCATTGAATTACCCGGCATGGCTGCACACTCTGCTGACAGGAGTGGTTCGGTTGCATGTATCTCTATTCACCTGTCCGAAGATTGTGTGGCCAAGCTGGGTGATTCAATGAGAGACTCGCGCGAGATACACGTGAGGCACTCGCAAATGTGACAACGGCCTTACCCTCAGTCACAATCCGTGTTGGGACTGATCCGTTGCTGATAGTGGTAAAAATGATGCTACAGATCCTGTGAAAAAAAGGGATGTACTATTTTTTTTCCTGGGAAAGGTTATGCACCATAGAAAAACCATATGAACCCATTGGGGGAGGAGCGAGAGAGAGAGAGAGTTTTTAACCAGAAAGGAATTTACACATCTGAGCATGTTCAGTTGCTAAAAGACAGATCCGTCACTGGAATCCGTCATTTCACCGATTCCGACGGATTCCGCGCCCATAGGCTTCCATTATACCAAACGACGGACGCCGATGGATCCATCGCTGTCCGTTTTTTCGACGAACACAAAAAACGTTACATTCTGTGTTGCTTCCGCCCGATGGTCAGTCATTCCACGACTGATCCATCGCGAGACGGATGCAACGCAATGCGATCAGTCACAATCCGTCATTAATACAACTCTGTGGGGAAAAAACTGATACTGTATTTTCTCAAGGCGACGGATTATGACTGAGGGTAAAAGATGGAAATGTGAAAGCAGCCTTAGTGGGTCTTAACTAGATCTAGGCAATTTATGTATTGGAAGCATGCCAGGCCACTTGCAAAACCCAATGTGGAGCACAGCAGAGGGCAGTGGCGAAACGTGGTGAAGCTCTGCCAAGCAAGATGTGTAACAGTGCCCCTCCTTATAAGACCCCTCCCAGATGAGTCATTATTAGAAGAAAGGATTGGAACATCTATATCCTTTTTAGTAACTCATCATCTCGTCTCAAGATCGGGAGTTATTTTACATTTTAGAACTTGGTATTCTCTACTGCTTACCAAGTGAGGTGGATGCTCTAAGCCTCAGGACTGAGTGGGCACGCAGAACCAAACAAGGTGTTGATGCAGCATGCAGGAAGGCATGTGGGCAGCAAGGACTTGGTGCACAAAGTAATCTCAGGAGCAGCAGGATGGAAGGAGTGGAACCCAACAGGAATGAATGCAGTCACAAACACAATCACAAAAAGCACAGATGGTGGAGAACACCAAACAGGGCTAAGAGTTTAATATGCAGACACACGTATGTGTCTTAGTGGACCTTAAATAGGCCTAGGCCTAGGAAGATGACATTATGGAAGCACTCTGGGCCATTTGTAAAACCCAATGTGAAGCACAGCAGAGGCCAGTGGCCATAGGAGAAGGTGGTGAAGCTCTGCTGAGGCACGTTGTAACAAAAGTCCTCTGGACATTATTAATACTATATAAATAAAGTATGGGCAACATAGTGTCTCAATGGTTAGCTCTGCAGTCTTTCAACGCTGGAGTCATGAATTAAAATCCCATCAAGAACAACATCTGAAAGGAGTTTGTATGTTCTCCCTGTGTTTGTGTGGGTTTCCTGCAGGTTCTCTGGTTTCCTCCCACACTCCAAAGACATACTGATGGGGAATTTAGATTGTGAGCCCCGATGGGGACAGGGATGATCATACTTGAGGTTGACTTTTGCCATTCTGTATATTTTATTACTGTTTTATACTATTTATTAAAAAAATAAATATATATATATATATATATATACCGGTATATATATACTGTATATGCATTGCTCTGTCTTTGACCTCCACACAGTATTCTTGTAGGTGTACATTCACCGAGTGGGAGGAGCAGAGTGTCTCCAAGCATGAGTACTGGCACAGGAGGGGGGAGGATGTCTTGTGAAGAATAACACTCTGCACCATTTGATGAATGTCCTGTTAATCCCTTTGAAGTCACCAAAAGCCTATTTGTTTCTCCCCAGTCAGTGTGATGGAGCTGAGAGTAGGGGAAGAGTAAATATGGGGGAGACTTCCAGGTTACACACTGTTACATCTCACATTCTGTGTTGTAGAGCAGAACATGTTTGTTTTATTGTTTACACTGTTTATAATCATTAGAAAAAAAAACCCCAAAACTTGTGATGAATAATACATTAACATTAGAACATAGTAAAATTAATCTTTGTTTTTAAACAATACAAGTGTGGTCCTGTACTACCGGTGTTACCTGGTCTTGTGCTGCAAAGGAAGGGGTCAAATCAAGCAATCTAGGGTGACGCTGGAAGGAAGTGCTCGCTCTCAACAGGGAAGAGTCCAGCGGTAAGTCCATACAAAGACGAAAAGAGAGCAGCACTCACAATGTCCTAGCGTAAAATCCAACTATATTTGAAACTAGTTGTATTATCCGAAGTGGCCCAGGATAGCAGCTATTCATAACTATAACAAAATAAAATGCATTCACAAAAAAATATTTTGCACATAAGTCACAAACTAAAAAGGGATCACCACAAAAATCCTATTAACTCACACATAAGCTGTCCTATACTAACAATGTCCTTCGTTGCCTATAGCAACCAATCAGAGCTCCTTGACCTCTAACAAAATAGAAGCAAAGCTGTAATTGGTTGCTATAGGCCACCTGATAAATATCCAGGGTAACTGTCAAAACAGCCAATATATTACTTCAAACATTCAAACAGTTTCTGTGTGTTTCTCTCTATCTGTGTATGTCTCTCTTTCTGTGTGTGTGTTTCTTTCTGTGTGTGTATCTTTCTGTGTGTGTGTATCTTTCTGTGTGTGTGTATCTCTGTGTGACTCTTTGTTTGTGTCTCTTTCTGTGTATGTGTCTCTTTCTGTCTGTCTCTTCCTGTTTATGTGTATGTTTCTCTTTCTGTGTATGTCTCTTTCTGTCTGTCTCTTTCTGTGTGTGTGTGTATGTTTCTCTTTCTGTATGTGTGTGTGTCTCTTTCTGTGTGTTTGTCTCTTTCTGTGTGTTTGTCTCTTTCTGTGTGTGGCTCTCTCTGAGTGTCTCTTTCTCTGTCCATATTAGCAGTCTATAATAACAGGTGCATTCACAGCTCCATTGAGTTTAATGTAAGCAGATTTTTTGGCAAATAACTGTAAAGTGCGGGGTTAAATTTTCCCCTCAAAAACATAGTCTATTACGTTCCCTGAGTCAAATGACTATTCACATAAGTCACTGTCCTCAATGGATCTCCCAATCTAAATCCCCTATGGAGTACACATGGAGTCCAGTCTTAAGCCTGCTTTACACCTTACAATTAGGTGTGCAATCTTGTATGCGATGTGACACGCCCAGGTCGCATATGCGATTTAATGAGATCACACGTAGGTCGGTCATTTGCTGTCACACGTGCGTTAGTACTCTATGTTAAATTGATCAATTTTGTGTGCGATCCTTTAGATCATGTGTTCTGTGACGTATGCATTGGGCACCCTTTTTTTTTTATTTATTGACTTGCCAAGCGTGTGTAGGGATGCGTTTTTACTATGTCATCTGCCATTCAGCTCTGCTACATGGCCCTGACAGCAGACACAGACAGCCATGTAGCAGAGCTGAATGGCAGATGACAGCAGACAGAGCCGCACTGTCAGAATGAACTCGGGTGAACCTCACCCGACTTCATTGTCATGCTGCGGCTCTGTCTGTGCCGCGGCTCTGTCTGTGCCGCGTCCTGATTAGCGATCACCTGTGAAGGACTCACCGGTGACCGCTAAACTCCTGAGTAACTGAAGTGAGAAGCCCTCTCCCATATACTCACCGATCCTCGATCTCCGGCGCGGCACTGCACGGCATTCACACTGCTCCGGCAGCTTTTACTGTTTTGAAAAAGCCGGCTGAGCTGTCTGTGAGGTTACCCGCTGTCACTGGATACAGCGGTGGCCGCGAGTAACCTCAGTGACAGCTCAGCTGATCGCGCTACTCACCTCAGTTGCTGCGTGGAGGTGACAGGAGCGGCGGTGAGTAGCGCGATCAGCTGAGCTGTCACTGAGGTTACCCGCGGCCACCGCTGTATCCACCGTTGGATCCAGTGACAGCGCGTAACCTCAGTGACAGCTCAGCCGATCGCGCGGCTGTCTTCATTAGCTGCATGGAGGTGACAGGAGCGGCTGTGTCTTCTGCAGCTCCGGGCACCTCCATGCAGCAGCGCTGGATGCGACGCTGGACCATCCTGGAGTACGCCAGACATGGAGGGCTTTTTGGGGCTGATTAAAGTGGTTAACCAGGGTATATGTTTGTGTTTTTTATTTATAATAAAGGATTTTTTCGGGTGTGTGTGTTCATTTACTGTAATTTACAGATTAATCATGGAAGGTGTTTCATAGACGCCTGACATGATTAATCTAGGACTTATTGGCAGCTATGGGCTGCCATTAACTCCTTATTACCCCGATTTGCCAACGCACCAGGGCAAATCGGGAAGAGCCGGGTACAGCCCCAGAACTGTCGCATCTAATGTATGCGGCAATTCTGGGCGGCTGTTGGCTGATATTGTTAGGCTGGGGGGCTCCCCATAACGTGGTGCTCCCCATCCTGAGAATACCATCCTTCAGCCGTATGGCTTTATCTGGCTGGTTTTAAAATTGGGGGGGACCGCACGCCGTTTTTTTTAATTATTTAATTATTTATTTCACTGCACAGTATAGACACGCCCACCGGCTGCTGTGATTGGGTGCAGTGTGACACCTGTCACTCAGCGTGGGGGCGTGTCTCACTGTAACCAATCATAGGCGCCGGTGGGCAGGGAAAGCAGGGAATACGAGATTGTTTAATGAGCGGCCGGCTTTTTCAAAATAGTAAAAGCCGCCGGAGCAGTGTGAATGCCGTGCAGCGCCGTGCCGGGGATCAGGGATCGGTGAGTATGAGAGAGGGGGTAAGAGGGATAGACTGACATGGACAGAGAGAGAGGGACAGAGATAGTGACCGACTGACAGAGATTAGTGCATGACAGACATTGTGAGGCGCTTCAGAACGCAGCTTTTCAGCTGCGCTCTGAAGCAGACCTTTTTTAAGCTGCGGTGCAGAGCACACACCTGCGCACATAGCCTCAGACACCAAAATCGTATGAGGGATGTCACACGTTACAATTGACTAGGTTCGTACAACAAAACGTCCAATGTATGAGGAATAAACGACATGTATGCGATCACCGTATTTTCGTTCAATCTTGATCACACGTAGGTGTCACACGCAAATACGTCACGAACGATGCAGGATGTGCGTCACTTACAACTTGACCCCGACGACGGATTGAAAGATTTATTGAAGCGTGTAAAGCAGTCATTAGAGGAAGTCAATCACCCTATTTTTTTGTTTTTGGAGCATAGAAGGAATCTGAAGTCCCTGGTGGAAACTCAAATAAACATTGATGATTTCTTCTGATCATGGTGGCCACCTCTGTAATAAATGATAATATCTTACATGATAATATGTTACAAGGAGCAAGAAATGTAGCAGAAATTACTGCAGAGTTGAACAAATTATTCTGGATTACAGAGGGCCTAAAAAGGGTTAGAAAAACATTCTTAAGGGGGCTTTACACGCTACGATATCGTTAATGCTTGGTCGCCGGGGTCAAGTTGTTAGTGACGCACATCCGGCGTCATTAACGATATCGCAGGGTGTAATACTTACTAGCGACGTTAGGCGACCTCAAAAATGGTGAAAATCGTTCACCATGGAGAGGTCATCCCAAAGTCAAAAATCGGTAAGGGTTGTTTAGCGTTGTGGTTCATCGCTCATGCGGCAGCACACATCGCTATGTGTGACACCGCATGAGCGAGGAACATCTCCTTACCTGCCGCCGGCCCCAATGAGGAAGGAAGGAGGTGGGCGGGATGTTACGTCCTGCTCATCTCCGCTCCTCTGCATTGATTGGCTGGCTGCTGTGTGACGTTGCGGTGACGTCGCTGTGATGCCGAACGTCCCTCCCCCTTGAAGGAGGGATTGTTCGGCAGTCACAGCGACGCCGCCGACCAGGTAAGTATGTGTGACGCTGCGTAGCGATAATGTTCGCTACGGCAGCGATCACAAACAATCGCATGCGCGACGGGGGCGGGTACTTACACGCTCGCTATCGCTAGAAATTGCTAGCGATATCGCTAACGTGTAAAGCCCCCTTTACTCTCTTCTCCCCTCAGTCTCCCCCATACCAGTCCGGCTGCTGCCAGTCCTTTGATCAACTCTTGTATCTCCTGCCTTCTATCTACCTACTAGGCAGAGAATTATTTTGGTCCACTAGGCCCTATGAGATATGTGGGGTGCCTCATGTCAATGACATGCGTCCCACCCCAAGTGACTGACCACGTCCAGTGCGACACACCTTAATAATGACCATCATATCCCACTTGATGTTGTGAACCTAGTGAGTAGAAGACTCGGCCACCGGAATAAAAATGAAGGATAGAAAAAAAGCACAGCCATTAGGAGGACAAACATTGGTGGGATAGTTACAGGAAGCATCAAGGAGAAGTGAGCTTTCATTAACCCTTGCCTATCAGACACCATTCGAATCAAAGTTATTCATTAGAAACTGAATTTTCTTCCTAAATTGAGTGAATTTGCCGGAATCTAATTTTTACAGACGTATTTCATTTCCATACACAAATTCAGACTGTAGAAATCTTTACCCCTAATTACCACATAACACTGTAATTACGCCTTAAACGTTATGTTGTAACATTTGATTGATTGTAAGGTCCTTTTTAATAACGTTTAATAAAAGTTATAGAAAGATGCTTCATTCACGAATGCTGTATGCCCTCAATATAGTCTCCAATAGGGGAAAGTAATTACTAGAGGTGAGCGCCCGCTTTTCTCAACACAACATTAAGCTGTATTGTAAACTTATTAAGGGACTCAGCAAGAGACCATTCACAGTGATGGTGGGGTGGAGCGCAGGAGACAATGGCTTTGGGGCCCGGCAGTAACTTTTGAACAATAGAGAGAATTCATGAAAACTGTTGTGTAGGTCTATAAAGAGGAAATGTGAGTTTTCTCATCTATTCTTGAGGCTCCACAATAAAATTAACATTTTTCACGAGTGTCAATAGTTTGTCCCCATTTTTATCTGTAGGACAACTGTCATAAAGGTTACTGGAAGGTATACTGTATATGTAGCATGTATGTTTAGAATCTCATATGTTAAGATTCATGTAATGTTTTGGGACAGTGAAAAATCAAACTGCATAATTCAGGGGTAATTCTCATTGCCCTCTGCCCATGGTTCTGTGAGTAAACACTAATGATCGTGCCCATGACTCTGAACACGACAACAGTTATGTGATTTAGGCTGCTTTCACACTACGTTTTTTTAACATGCGTCTTGAACATTTTTTTAACGCAAAAATCCAGTGCAAATGCGTTTTAATTTCAATGCATTTGCAATGGACTCGCGTCAACATGTGTTTGCGTGCGTTATATCTGTCTCTCTCTTTCCTCTCTTTCCTCTCTCTCTTCTCTCTCTTCTCTCTCTTATCTCTCTCTTCTCTCTCCTCTCTTCTCCTGTCTCTCTCTTCCCTCACCTCTCTCTCTATTCTCTCTCTCTTCCCTCTTCTCTCTCCTCTCTTCTCTCTCTTCTCTCTCTTCTCTCTCTTCTCTATCCTCTCTCTCTTCTCTCTTCTCTCTCTCCTCTCTTCTCCTCTCTGCTCTCTCTCTCTTTCTCTCTCTCCTCTTGCTCTCCTCTCTTTCTCCTCTCTTCTCTCCTCTCTCTTCTTTCTCCTCTCTCCTCTCTCTTTTCCCCCAGCTGCGTCTGAATTTCCAGTCTGTCACGTTCAGTTCCCCTCACTCCCGATCACATGACTCCAATGCCCGCCCATAAACTTCAAGTGGCAGGATCCAGTAAAATAACACAAGCGTTTGCATGCGTTTTTCTTTGCAAAAGCAAGATCCGCTTTTGCAGCAAAAAAACGTTCATGAAGCACGTTAAAAAAACATAGTGTGAAAGCAGCCTTACCCACATGATCGGGTTCCTTGCAGCACCCACTTTTGCACCGGTGCTGACAGCTTTAAGCAGTTGTGTAGAAGATGTACTGTAAGTAGGGAAATAAACAAAATGAGTAAATCACATCCCCAACAGTATGGTGAAAGCTATGAATGTGGCAAATGCACTGATGGGCAACAGAGGAGCTTCATATCAGCTGCTGAAGGAAGGAGTGAAGGCTACTATTAGGGATGATCGAATACCTCAAATATTCAGCTTTGCGAATATCCGAGGAATAGGTCACCGCTGTGCGAATATTCAATGCACAATGTAAGTCTATGGGAAGCCCGAATAGTTCCGAATAGTTGTTATTCGGGTTTCCCATAGACTAACATTATGCATCGAATATTCGCGAATAGTTGAATAGTGGCGGCCTAGTCTGCAAATATTCGCGAAGCTGAATATTTGAGGTATTCGATCATCCCTAGTTACTATACCACTATACTTCATTTTATATTACTTCAGACATTTCTTTAGTAATTAACCCTTTTAAAGCTTAAGCGCATGTGGTGTATTGCCACAGTAAACAAGCTCTTGGTTATACAGAACTATAATTTGGCAGATTTAGGAATCCATAAGGACATATAGTACCCCGTATGAGTTTATTTCTACACAGAAATGCTGTAAGGACCCATAGACTTACAATTTGAGAGTAAAAAAAGTTTGACCATGTTCCATTGGATATATGGGAGAATACCACCATTATGTGCTAATACATAGAGGCTTCATATTGTGGCACACTGAATACTCTATAATTCACACTACTATTATCTAGTAAAATGTGTATGCATGCCCTCATTATCTCCCACCTCAGCTACTGCAATTTCCTTGTCTGTGCTGTGGCTTCCCTGCTAACAGCCTCACACCTGTCTAGTCTGTCCTTAAAGCGCACCAATCACCAGGATTTTCCTATATAAACTTACGCCAGTGCTATACTGGTGCTATCAGGCTTATTCTATACACACTTTTAGTTGTCAGATTGGATGTATAGTTTTTGAAATACAGATAAGTAAATTTACAGAAATGTACAGCTTTTTGATTGGCAACAGCTGCCGAATAGCTAATATGTGGGTTGGTTTTTTGCTATCTATTCCTGCCTCTGTCTACTGCCTGGCTTCTGTAGATGCTAGACTGTATGGTCTCCTTCCAGGTATGAGTTCTTTCTGTCACATGATAGGGGTGTGCTAGAAATGCAGCCCATACAGTCTAACATCTACAGAGGCCAGGCAGCAGACAGGCCCGGTAATAAATAGTAAAACCTGACCCACCTATTAGCTATTCAGCAGCTGCTGCCAATCAAAAAGCTGTACATTTCTGTAACTTTACTTGCTAGTATTTCAAAAACTATCTGATAAGAAGTGAAGGGTGCACCCAGCACCACAATCCAATATATTAAAATTTAAAATATGTATTGGGTATTAAAATTCCACAGATCCAAAACATGAGAGAAGACGTATAAGCGCACCTTACGCGTTTCGGACAATAAATAAAAACAAGTTCTTAATCATAGCTTTTTATTTATTGTCCTAAACGCGTAAGGTGCGCTTTTGCGTCTTCTCTCATGTTTTGGATCTGTTGACTTTTAATACCAATAAAGTTTTAAAATTTTTATATATTGGATTGTGGTGCTGGGTCGACCCTTCACTTCTTTTCAAGCTATATACCAGCCTGGCCGGTCTGGAGGACCACTAGGACCTGCAAGTCCTGGAGCGCAGTTGCCTAGGGTAAGCTGAAGTCTCATTACTTATTTCAAAAACTATACATTCAATCTGACAATTAAAGGTCTGTATAGAATCATCCTGATAGTGCCAGTATAGCACTGGCTTTAGTTTATATACTAAAATCCTGATGATCGGCTCGCTTTAACTCTGCTGCCCAACTAATCCACCTCTCTCCTCGTTACTCCTCCATTTTTTCCCTCTGCAAATCCCTTCATTGGCTCCCAATTCCTCAATGTATCCTGTTCAAACTACTAGCATTGAATTACAAAGCCGTCCATAATATGCCTCCTCCATATATCGCTGAACTAATCTCCCAATATCCTCCCACATGCATTCACCAGTCCTCCCAAGACTTCCTTCTTTCCTCCATACTTATATGTTCCTCACCAGATCATTGCCATCCCCTGGAATTCTGTGCCCCAACAAATCCGATTATTCTTAATTTATGGAACTTGCAGGTGGAAATTGAAAACCCATCACTACGAGAAAGCTTACAGCCTGCAATGATCCCGCTGTCTCCTCACCACCACTGGAGCTGCTGCAACCCCCGAACCTACAGTTTTCTCCCCATTATCCCTCCGTCACATATAATAGGCCTGACAGGCACATCTCTTTTACTTTCATTTCTCCTTCCTCACCAGATTGTGAGGAAATCCCCTCCCTCCAGGTAGTCTCCTGTCTCTAGCAGCTCTGTGAAACCTCATACCACAGTTGGATTGCAGAGCTTCAGGAGGACAGATATAACTGCGCTAATCTCTCAGGCTCATTGTATGTGAACACGTCACACTCAATAAGGTTGGTATTTTATGTTTTTATTCATCACATGCTTTGCAAGTGTAATTTTTCTGGGGAAACTTCAGGATCTAATTCTGATTCAATATGTGTTTAATAGTACTTAAGGTACCTTAAAATTAAGTTTGTTTCCATAAATTTTCTTTGTAGAGTTTTTTGAGAGTCGAACTGGGGACTATTTGGCGGGAGTTTTGAAATGTTTGTATTTCAGAGTTATTAGTTTTATGTTAAGTAAATGTTTTTTTTTGCACCTGATTATGTGTAGTCTCTTTTATTACATCCCTATGAAGGTCACTGATCACTTTTAGAGCACTGAAATTGCAAACATTAGATATTATAGGTATTTTTCTAGCCTGCGCCTGACAGTCACATTGTATGTAAACTCGATAGAACCGATATTGTATGTGACGGAGGGTTATACTGTAAACTATAACCCCACAAGGGCAGGACCTTCTCCCCTATATACGATTCTGTCATTGTTAGCTTGTTCATTATTTATATCTGTATTTTGTATGTAATACCTTCTCATGTGCAGCACCATGGAACCAATTGTGTACTAAAAATAAATATAACAATATATCAATTCAAGCCTGAGCCCTTTGTGCCTTTGTTGGTTAAAAAAACAAAACAAGTTTGTCCAGGGACCATTATTATTATGTAAATCTAATCAATCATGGTATATTACTTTTGAATGATTGTCTTCTCTGTAAACATCACAACCCAGGCCCTTATTTTACTTTCTTTGAAAAGACTTCTGTACATTTCTTGAAGCCATGTTATTCTGTGTTTGTCAATAAACATTATGGGTCAGGATGAAGCATTATCATTACTGCAGAGGCATTTGTTGTGGATTCTTTCTGCGTGACCTCAGGGTATGAACAAGCAGACTCCTGCCATACCTTTGCCATCCTTTGTTTTCTCTTCCTAAGCCTCCCTGTGAGATGGAAGGAGTTTTAATCAAGTAAAATTGAAGAAAAGATTTTTGGGAGTGCAATATCTTTTGTGGCAGGTTTTCCATCATCCACTGATAACATCTTTCTTCTTTAACTCCATTGTCCTGTGTTAGGCGGAATATTGCATTTTAATAAATTTATAGTAGATATAAAATCCTATTGCCAACTTTTGTAACTGCATTCTGCCAGCAAATCTGTTTTCTGAAAAGGTTATCGTAGGTAACATGGGTAATTCTGTGGAGCAATGCAGAGATATGTATTCAGCGTTGATATATGAGAAAAGAAATCATCAGTCTGAATATGGGCCCTACATGCAACTACTTCTAAGGCACCAATGAAACAGAAAAGTTGTTTGTACCAGAGCAACCCTTGAAGCTGGCGGGAGAGTCTGATGGAAGCATGTGGAGGTCTATGTTATGAACATTGCTATGAGTTACATTTATACAGGGTGATTTACTCATTACTTTACACCGAAAAATTGCTTTAACTGCTAAAAGAGACGATCTGCCATACTGAAATTTGGACTGTACATACCATATTTTTAAGTTTATAAGACAAACCCCAAATTTAGAGGAGGACAAAAGGAAAAAATAATTTTTAATGTTAAAATTAGGGTCCGGCTTATAATCCTAATGCTTACCAGGGGGAGCAGTGGTGGTGGAACGGCTGAGAAAGGTCACAGAATGCAGAGTTTGCGATGCTGCAGGCTCAGAGGAGGGGGTGTTGCATCTCAGGAGGTTCAGTGGATGGAGGGTCGGTGATACTGCGGTTTTAAGGGTGTCGCCGTGGCAGGCACTATTGATCATACGGCGTGCTGCGGGGGTGTCACTGCAGTGGAGCAGCTCATGAGGGTTAAAGGACAAGCTGTCAGGGTTTGACTGTGGTGGCGGGCGCCTAATCTGACTGCGGGCTCCATTGGATTTCCCGCGGTTTACGCCATGGACTTCAAGAAAAGGGCCATGGAGTATGCAGTAAGGCCCCTGCTTCTATCCTCTTGAAGTCATTGCATCAATCTGCACACATGCTGCATATGCAGCCATTTTCTTGAAGTTCATCGCGTCCACCATGGGAAATTCAATAGAGCCCAAAATCAGATCAGCTGCCCACGCCACCACAAAACAGTGCAGTGACAACCTTAGTATCACCGACCCTGCCTCCTATGAACTCGCTCCACCACAGTCTCCCCAGTAAGCCATATCCACATTGTAAGATGCACCCCCATTTTACCCCTAGAATTGGGAGGAAAAGTGTGTCTTATTATCCAGAAAATTGGTTTATGAAAAACTGATGTGTTGAAAACAGGTGTTGAAAATGTCCACCGTTCTTGGTGGCCACAGTCCCTTAGAGAGTACTCTGTCAAAATCTCTTTCCACGTCATCGTAGTGTAACGGGGTGCCAGGGGTGCCTCGGGGATTGTAGTCGTGGCCCCTTCTGCTAGGCTTACTCCTGGTGCCGCCGTCACTTTGGGGACAGGAGATGGCTTGGTGGGGCAGAGTGTGGTGGTGCAGACGCCGTCGTCAGTTGTACAGAGACTCTGCAGACATGGATCAATTGAACCAGCAGGCATTTTTATTACGCGCTTTTCTTCACAGAGGCACAACAATTCAGGTGACTTCACACTTTTTGGCTGAGGGGAAAAACCTGCTCCTGACGTCTCCTCCAGTGGGGATGTGCCCGGCTAATCCACTTCACCCGGCTCCCACTACGGCTACCCACAGACCAGACCCACACCAGTACTGCTTCACACTTGAGGTTCCGCCTTCTCCTTTTCTCTCCGGCTTTCCTATTCACCCAGCTCCCACACTCTGCCCCTTCTCTGCTTCTTCTCTCCTGTCCCGGACTCAACTGACTGCTGGTTCTAGTTTTTTTTCTTAACAGCTCTCCTCCCTCCCCTTTCTGCTGCCGGCTCCTCCTTTCCTCTGCCCTGTTTCTGTGGAGACAGCCGTCCCACCCGGCCACTAGGGGATCCCACTAAAACAGTGCATAAAACAATAAAACACTTGAATTAAATAACATAAACATTCCGGGGAAACTGTACCTCTTTGTAAGGGGTCTGCCCACCCCTTACAGTAGTAGAGACGACCGATGGGGCAACAAGTTGGCAAGACCTCTTGGCACGAGGATGTTTCATGTCACAGTAATTGAAGTTCATTGCACTGTCACTGATCATGAAGCAAAGTACGTACAGTCCTAATTTCAGTACGGTCAATCCTCTCTTTTAGAAGTTACAGCACTTTTTCCAGTTAAAGTTGTACGTGAATCACCCTGTATTTATAGTATGACAATGCTGCCAATATGAATGAGTTTACTGGATGTGAATGGACCTTATCTAGTGAAATTACTGAATGTTTGAACATTGGTCACAACTTTAGGGTACCTTCATACTTAGCGATGCAGCAGCGATCCGACCAGCGATCTGACCTGGTCAGGATCGCTGCTGCATCGCTACATGGTCGCTGGTGAGCTGTCAAACAGGCAGATCTCACCAGCGACCAGTGAACAGCCCCCAGCCAGCAGCGACGTGCAAGCGACGCTGCGCTTGCACGGAGCCGCCGTCTGGAAGCTGCAGAGACTGGTAACTAAGGTAAACATCGGGTATGGTTACCCGATGTTTACATTAGTTACCAGTGTGAGCAGGGAGCAGGGAGCCGCGCACACTGAGCGCTGGCTCCTTGCTCTCCTAGCTACAGTACACATCGGGTTAATTAACCCGATGTGTAATGCAGCTACATGTGCAGAGAGCAGGGAGCCGCGCACACTGCTTAGCGCTGGCTCCTTGCTCTCCTAGCTGCTGTACACATCGGGTTAATTAACCCGATGTGTACAGCAGCTACATGTGCAGAGAGCCGGAGCCGGCAGCACAGGCAGCGTGAGAGCTGCAAAGGCTGGTAACTAAGGTAAATATCGGGTAACCACCTTGGTTACCCGATGTTTATCTTGGATACAGCTTACCTCAGCTGTCAGACGCCGGCTCCTGCTCCCTGCTCGCTTCATTTGTCGCTCTCTCGCTGTCACACACAGCGATCTGTGTGTCACAGCGGGAGAGCGGCTTTGAAGAAAACGAACCAGGGCTGTGTGTAACGAGCAGCGATCTCGCAGCAGGGGCCAGATCGCTGCTCAGTGTCACACACAGCGAGATCGCTAATGAGGTCACTGCTGCGTCACAAAAAGCGTGACTCAGCAGCGATCTCGGCAGTGAGCTCGCTGTGTGTGAAGCACCCCTTATACTGATTATTTGCTCAGACAACTAAATTGCAATTGGGTGAAGACGGCTATGGTATGATCATTTTCTAAACCACTTAAATTACAGTTAGTTTGTTAAGGCCACATATATAACAGTATGGAGAGTGAAACCGCGGATATTGGCAGGATCAGCTAACTGTTTACTGTGTATGTGGGCTTCCCAACTCTACCCCTGAAGGTGATATTGGGGGAGAAAAGGGCCAGGTGGTTTTAACATCCAACCTTTTTGTTCTTCAGGAGAAAAGACATTGCATGGGCAGTCTGCCAGCATGGTTATTGCCAGCTAATATACACATGATATTATTGGCAACAATTTCTTTGATTGCCTTGGATGTCATTTTTTTACGATTATACATTGACCATCTTAATGGGATGCTGTCAGCACAAATTGCTGGTCATACATACTACTATAGTAGGTATGGCGCATACAGAAATCATACCCTAATAATAATATTTATTATAGTTCCATTTATGCCATGGCACTTTACATGTGAAAAAAGTATACATAATAGGACAAGTACAGGGTGGGCCATAAGTATGGATACACCCTACCTTTGTGGCATATTAGTACAT
The DNA here is from genome assembly GCF_048569485.1 of Anomaloglossus baeobatrachus. Lineage (NCBI taxonomy): Eukaryota > Metazoa > Chordata > Amphibia > Anura > Aromobatidae > Anomaloglossus > Anomaloglossus baeobatrachus. Next base: position 499,086,163 of record NC_134356.1, on the reverse strand, counting down.
GGGAGGGGCAAAACATTTGAAGCCGGGTGACGCCCATGGCAGCCATCTGTAAAGCTGCCATTTTGAATTCATCTTTACTTTTTATCAGGGTGTATCCATACTTACCTTGTACAAAAATCATAAAAAATACAAGGCACAGACTGGTACAGAAGGAGATAAGGACCTGCCCACGAGGGCTCACAGTCTACAAAAATACACAGTGTCCAAATCCATTGCTGTATTTACCCTCCAAAAAACACCTTATGCTAACGATATGTTTGGTGCCCTTTGGTGTGGCCAAGCAGTTGAGTGCATTCTGCCACCTATTTGTTAGTTGTCTCTTTATTTCCTACTACATTTGGCCACTTTATTGGTAGAGCTGGCAACCAAGGAAGAGGTATAGGTAAGAATCTTATTAGGGCTATACCCCACTATAATTTGCTGTGTTTAGTTTAAATAGTCATTTTGTGTTGATATTCTCTCTTTAAATTGTTCCCATCCAGCTATGTTGGTTTCATAAGAGATATGCTCATCCCTACCAACTTCATACATACGGTATTCCAAAAGAAATAAATGAATGATTGCTCACCAACTTGTTGTTAAATCATCTATTTCAGTTTATTCTGTGTGTAGACAAGAAATGAACATCAAATAGCCCACAGCCATTTTGTGCACACATTGCTTTAAGGCGCACAGAGAAAGCACTGCCTTGAGAAAATGTTGTGCACCAGAACCGATTGTAGGCTTCTTGCTATGCTTTTCCTGTCACCTGTTTGTCTAGTCACTGAATTAAGTGAAGTCAATTATTTAAGATCAAGTTGGCAAGTGCTGTGCTCAATAACAGGTTCAAAATTTGGACAATGGAACAATTTTTGGCGTTTTAGCTGTTTACCAAAGCATATTCAATATATAGTTACGTATTCAATATGGGTTTAAAATGCAGACTCTCAACTTTAATTTGAGGGTATATACAGTACATATCCCGATTTTAGTAAGGGTTTAGGAATTACAGCTCTTTAATATATAGCTGCCTCTTTTTCAAGGGATAAAAATGCACAATTATCTCAAAGGGTCTTCAATGGGCTACATGGGCTTTTCCCTCATTAAGTTTTGCTAATTACTATAAAGTTTTTTCAAGCATTATCAAACCTCTTTCTCATCTCACCTGCAAGTAAGCTGATGTGTCAGGGTGGGGGGCTTTTTCCTGTCTCAAGGAGGCGTTTTCCTGAACTCCAGTCCTGGTTCAACTTGATCTCGATAGACCATTTGTTGTGGAAGTAGATGCTTCAGAGGTGGGGGTTGGGTTGGTATTGTCTAAGGGGTCTTCTTTAACCCACCTTCCTTCTTGTGTTTTTTTTCTATCAATTCTCATCCACAGATTAAATTATGAAGAGGGTAACCAGAAGTTGTTGGCCACTAAATGGGACTCTTGAGGAATAGAGGCACTTTATGGAGGGGGCCAGACATCTGTTCATAGTTCTAACTGACCATATACGTTTTATTTCACCCAGAAAATGCCAAGAGATTGAAGTCATGAGGTGTGATTTGGAGAGGATATGAGTAAGCTCACGTTCAGTGATGTTGGAGAGGGAAGTTATGAGGGAAAGGCAGAGGTCTGGTATACAAAAGGGTTGGGATGGTTGAAAAAAGGCTTGATCTTATTTTGAAGTGTGTGGCAAAGTCCTGTGCAGAAATGAGGGAGGTCGAAGGGGGCAGTGGAGGGTGGAGGAAGGAGTTATCGATAATTGGTCAACAAGATGGTGGCCAGACCTGGAAGGCATTATATGACAACCATTTGGAGATTAGAAAGAAAGTAGATTCAGTCAGAGTGCACTTCAAAAGAATGGAGGGTAGATATTGGATTGTGTTGAATGTGCAGTTGGCAGACAGGAGAAACCTCAATCCACCACCATGTCTATTACCAGGGCGAGGTGTGTGGGTAACACAGTGCAGAGAAGCAGTGTTGGGGAGTGTCAGCCATGTTTCAGTGAGGGCCAGGAAGGATAGATTGTGAGAGGTAAAGAGGTTATGGATCACATGGAGCTTGTTGCAGATGGAGCAGGCATTCCAGAGTGCTCTAGAGAGAGGGAAGTAGGGGGGTAGGAGTCAAGGGCACAGGTTTTACATGTGAGAGATTTTGATAGTTTATATTAATTTGAGGGCAAAAGGAGGAAGAATTGCTGATATATCGCCAGCAGTAAGAAGAAGCAAAGAAAGGGAGAGCAGGTGGGAAAAGAATAGTGACCGGCTTGTTTTATATTTTGGCAGAAGAGATTAGAGGCTAAAGAGCAGGTCTGCAGATGAGGTGAGGTGGGGGGATGGAGGTAAGAGGGAAGGGGAGATAAGTATTTGGCTAGATGGTGCTGAGGTTTAGGGATTGTGAAGGAGAGTGAGGATTAGTGGGGCAAAAACTGTAAGAGCATATGTGAGCATGGTGATAGAAAAATGCCCACATGGCTTTTTTTAATGCTTTTTTCCTTGCTTGTGTTAATCAATAAAAGCAAGGAAAAAGCATCCCATCAAAGTTTGAGAATCCCAACTTGCTGTGCCCACGTTGCTTCTTTTATCCATGCAGTTTTTGTTGCTGACAAAAAGCAGCATGTCCACTCATTATGCGTTTTTTTCCCTGCTTTTACCCCTAACTGACTTCAAATGAGTCAGTGAAAAACACAGGGAAAAAAACAATGTGTAATACCCACATTGCTTTTTTTGTGCTTTATGTGCATTTTTTGAAAGGAAAAATAAAGGAAACAGGATGTGATGTCACAAAGGGAAAGGAAAGGGAAACGATAGAGAGATGATAAGAACAAGCTTTACCATGTCTTGGTACACCCATATGCATATAAATGTGAAGAAGATAATAAAGCTGGTAAGTACAGACACACACACACACACACACACACAAACCCTCCACACATTCCTCTCAGTCAGTTTAACCCTTCTTGACCACCCAACATTATTTATACATACTATTATCCTATTATCAAAAAAATTCTACAAACTTATTACAATTTATTTCCCCCCACGAAAAAATTGCCATGTCTGCCGTAGAATGTATGTCCTGTCAGTCCTGTCCCCGAGTCAGTCCCAGCATCCATTGAGTAATCTCAAGGTCTTTACCACAAGACCTTTCTGCAGGGAACTCCGGTGATCACAAGATGAATCTGCTGTCTGTTTTATCTTGGCTGTTTTTGCAATTTGCGGGGAACCCTGCGTGTTTTTTTTTTAATAATTGTTGTCTTTAATTAGCATTTCTTTTCATTTCACAACACAATTTTCGTAATGAAGCACACATTTGTTTCCCAAAAAAACTTTTTTTTATTATAGTGATTACAGTGTCTCATGCCTACATTGAGGCCGAGTGGTGTTCTCTGTCTTCATTTCAGTCTATGTGACTTCTCCGCTTGTTTGGACTGACAAACATACCTATACTCACACACTTCTATATTCCCCTTTGCATCCCTAGGTATTCATGTACATAATTATCTGAGTATAATGTTTATTTAATATGGGATCTAATGACATTTGATTATGTATTTCAGATGGAGGCTATCCCAGAATTGTGGAACACGGCTTTGGAAGGGTACAGTCACAAACAAACACGAGAAAGAGGCTGGACCTCCGTATGCAGGGACTTCTTCCCTCAATGAGATGAAGCTAGTGAGACACTACAGTTTAGAATTGGTAAGTTATTTGACTACAAATCAAACCCCCCACCTGAAATACAAAGGGAGTGGACACAGGCTGTTAATATTATCCAACAAGCCTACAACCTACAATAGCCCTCAGTCCAGTAGACCACTGCGCAACCAGCTCTGTCCTCACCTATTGTACCCTCACCCATTCCCTGTAGACTGTGAGCCCTCGCGGGCAGAGTCCTCTCTCCTCCTATACCAGTCTGTCTTGTACTGTTAATGATTGTTGTACGTATACCCTCTTTCACTTGTAAAGCGCCATGGAATAAATGGTGCTATAATAATAAATAATAATAATAATAATAATAATAATTATGTGTGTATAATTATAATATACTTAAACTATAGTATTATTCTGCAAGGGGTTGTCCACAAATTGGCACACCCAATGTCAATCACCTTTTTTGGGACACGACAAAGAAAGAAAACCAATCCCGGCACAGTAGTGGTTCCATCGATTTTAGGCCTACCGTAAACCTGGCCCACTTACGTATCCTCTACTAATGTTTGCAATTAACTCTAGTAGAATTTAAACCTATTGCCTTCCATTCTAATTTGGTTATGGAAGACAAACAAATAGTGCATAGACTTTGTTTATTGTTTTTCATTTTATATAAAGATGTCAGAAAATGATGGTGATCTGTGCATGACAGATTTAACCATTGTCTACTCAGGCAAAATTATAGTGGGTCGTCACCACTAAAGAAAACATGGGCCTTCTTCGAGGAACTTCAATTTACTCTGACAAGCTGAACATTGCGACCGTAAGTTGAAAACCTTAATCTTGTAATCACAATGATACATTTTTAAAAATACATATCAATTTCTTTCTGATTGTTATTAAACAGGACTGCAGAGAATATTCCCAAACCAAGCAAAATTATTGACACTGCAGAGGTCTCACCTTTATCGTGAAGTGACGTAGAGCCCAGCTGCTCTTGGGCCACATCTGGCAAAGCAGTCGCATGTACCTCCACAGCCGAAGGCCCTTCAACAAGTTCCCTAATCAACCCAGCTTGTGTCAGCTCCGCAACCACAGTCGCCAGCAGTGCCGCAGCTGTCTTACCTGCTAGTAACGTAAATACCAGAAGAAGGAGAAAGGGCCAAACCATGAGGGCAAAAGACAACAAAAAAAAAAGAGGTAAGGCGAAACAAGGAGATAAAAATAACAACAACATGCAAGAAGCAATCAGCCTTCTAAGGAGATCAACTGTGGAGCATAATTTCCTCCACTTTGCATACTCTTTAGCCACTTGTGTCAGAGAAATGCCCCGAGATAGGCATTCCTCATTATGACTGCAGCATATAGCCTTCTGGATGCCTATGAGTGACCAGCACCATTGCCTCCACTAGGCCATTTAGTAACCTCAATCCAAAATGCTTGGCTTTCAGAACAACAGCGTAAACATTTCAGCAGCAGCCATATGCTGGCAGACTAGGCTATAGTTTGCCAGCATATGGTGAATCTGCGCAACATTCAAATGTCAATATTGGTAGACCTCCCAGCACATTCCTAAGTTATATGGAAGGTGGGGATGGGTAACCCAGTATACTGGAGGAAACCAAAGATCTGGGCCCTCAAGTAATGTAAGCCTGAGCTCTGAAAGCCATGCTGGTTATTGTTCAGGTTGGGTCCAAGTCCGCCATACAATAATATGGAACCAGGCACTCCAAAATATGTGTTAAGAAAAGTCTTTTATTATTATTTACAGCATCAAGTTCAGTTCAACGTTTCGGTCACTGCTTGGACCTTTATTGAGAACCAACTATGAAACTGTATAAAGAGCTCCTAGATGACAAAGAAGAAAACTGAATACCTGCTGTATGACTCTGAGGTCAATGAGGGATATGCAGTGTTCATGAATGTCCGAATGAGATGAAAACCTTTTGAATGTGTTAATATGCTAGAGTTCACATCGGAGATGCCGATGTATGCAATGCTTGTAATCGAACTGAAGATAATTACAGGGATTTACAAAAGGAGTGTGCGTGGAGTCCACCGCTGCTGAATGATAACACTCAGTGGTAATGTAAGTAACTGGGGTGCGAACGGTCACGCTCTGTACTAGCGGTGGATACCACGTGACTCGCACCCCACTCCTCTGGTATCGGCAGCCAGTTACTTACATTACATTACATATACCCTCCAAACTTGTATGATCTTAGTGTACGTATAATTTAGAAAATAGTGCAGTGGCCAAAAAATTGTATCATTAATGCAACACAAAATTTAGTTAGGGGCACAATCACATGGCTGTTTCAGTTCTATGAGGGTTACATCCCAATCCACAGACTATTTGGTCTCCTGAAACAAGCATGTCTTCTTGTATTTCTATGCAGCTATCATGCTCAGTTCAGGAGAGCTGCAGTTCAAACCTAGGATCGATCCTCAGCTAACTAAAACATACATGTGACTGGACCCTATCATATACAGTACTTAACAAACAGTTTGGATAATACCACCTTATGGCAATTTGGGATCTCCCAGCAGCTCCAGTCTGTCATGTACTGTGGCAGAGGTCAGTGTTCAATCCAAGTCGACAAGAGAAACGTTTGCTCTCATAGACTTGTATTGAGTACTTCAGAGAAGCGCAGTTGTTAGATATGAACAGACGCAGTAAATGCATTACTGGTTGGGAAAACATTTTGAAGATGCTGTAGATTGACTAAGGACAGTGGCAGTATAGTAAAACCCCTTCACAACCAATGATATACAGTTACGTCATTGATCCTGTCCTGGTAACTGCAGTCTACGGCGGTGATGCTGCTTTAATCCACGCACATGTCTGCTGTTCTGTTCAGCAGACATGTGCAGCTAACTGAAATAGAGGGAAAACCAGTGCACACAACAACACTCCAAATAGTGTGAGAAAGGATCCATCTTACCCATGTGATCCTGCATCAGGGAATGTACGCAGAAATGGCCCTGATACGCGTTTCGCGTTGGGCTTCCTCGGGGGAGACAAAAAGAGAGACACAGACTGAAACAGACAAAGAGAGAGACAGACAAAGAGAGAGACAGACAGACCGAGACAGACAAAGCAAGAGACAGACAGACCAAGACACACACGGTAAGAGACAGACAGACAGAGAGACAGACATGGTAAGAGACAGACAAAGAGAGATAGGGAGAGAGGCAGACAGAGAGGGAGTCAGACAAAGACTGGGAGAGAGGGAAAGTGGGATAGAGACAGAGAGACAGTCACCCTCCCGGGCAACGTCGGGTACTGCAGCTAGTTTCTGGTATATTTCTGAGCTACACTTCTGGAGACACACCAAGACCTCTGTCATCACAGACCAAGGTCTTCATATTTGCACATTCTTAAGGCTACATTCACATGACCATTCCGTTTTTGCTGTCCAAAAAAAGCAGTCCTGTTTTTCCACGGATGCATCCTTGTGGTATCCGTGTGACCACCGCAGCCATCTCATTCAGTATATGGTCTGTGTGACATCTGTGTGACATTTGTGTTAATAAATAATTTAAAAAAATGGCATACGGTCCCAGCCAAGATAAAGCCTCACAGCTGCTGGCTGGTATTCTCAGACTGGGGAGACCATTGTTATTGGGAGCCCCCCAGCCTAAACGTATCAGCCAGTAGCCAGCCGGAATTGTCGCATCCATTAGATGCGACAATCCCGGGACTTTACCGGGATCATCCCGAATAATCTGGTGTGGTGGCAAACGGAGTAATATATGGGGTTGATATCTGCTGTGTAATGTCACCTGGCAAGAAGCCCAGAGATTAGTGATGTCATGGCATCTATCAGATACCCGACATCACTAGCCCAGTCAGTAATAAAAAAAAAAAATCGTCAAACCAAATTTTCATTTGAAAAAACACTCCTCAACACATTCCCTCTTTCACCAACTTATTGGAAAGAAAAACCAAATCAGGGTGCACATTAATCCAATAAGGTGCTTCCATGACGATCCATACTCACTGTCCCAGTCAATGAAGAACAGAATGTTCCCCAGTGGCTGGGAGAGCAGTGCAGTGACCTGAGCTAACATCATTAGGTCAGCCCAGGTCACTGCAGGTGATGACGAGCGCTGACTTCATGAGGTTAGCGAGGTACATTACCTGTGGTGATGGAAGCTGCTGCACTCCTGACATCAGCACTCGTCACTGACTTCCATTGTCCACTGTGTTCACAAGCGAAGTATCGTGTGAGCCCGTGACATCACCGCTAGTCACAGTCTCGTGCCGCCCGCGAGACTTGATGTGAGTATGCGGCGGGCATGGAAGTCAGTAACGAGTACTGACGTCAGGAGTGCAGCAGACTTCATCATAGCAGGTAATGAACTTTGATCAAGTTCCTAATGTCGGTGCTCGTCATCCCGCAGCTGATGACACTGCTGTGCGGGCAGATGCTGACACTGCTGTGCGAGCAGATGGCTGACACACTGCACTGTGAGCAGCTGCGGGGCTGGTGCGGGAGCGGGACACAGACTGAAGGGGCACCCGATGGTGGTCACACGGAAATGCTCCGGAGATTTTGCGGGCCCATTGACTTGTATTGAGTCACGGTCCGTTATTATGGAACAGAATAGGACATGTTCCATAATAGCAGAACGGACATACGGCATCTGATGTGTTTTTTTGTAGGAACTGATGCGCACAGAAGTGCTTCCGTGTGCCATCCGATCCCACAAAGAACACATTGAAAAGATCTGCAAAAAACAGGAACTGAACAGGACAGACGGAACGGCCGTCTGAATAAGCCCTTTGTGTCAATTAAATTGACCAGGTGTGAGAAGGAGTGAGGGGCTTTTGGTGGACAGGTCAGATAATCACAGCAGAGGGAATTGGGAGACAGGAGCAAATGACAACCGTAGAAATGCAATACAACAGCGGTAGTAGACATACCAAATTAATAAGTATAAACTGGTATGACAATGGAAGAAGAAAGTCCTTTCTTATTCCATTGTTATATCGGGCCGTGGCAGTGCCTGTCCATGCTCCAGGAAGAAACTAGGATTGAGCTTCTACACGGTAAGCTGATATATATAATTGAATAAACTGGTATGAACTTGGATCAGGGGAATGCAGGAAAGTGTATTGAAGTAGCAGACATACCTGTGGATTAAACAGATAGGTTGTCAAATCAGGAGTACTGGTGACATTCAAGGATGGATATCATGGAATTACATTTCTGGTATATTTCTGCAGCACTCTTGAGGAGCCACATTTCTGGAGACACACCCAGACCTTGTTGATTAATAATGTGTTTAAGTTGCATGGCATCTATGTTAATCTTGTGTCCAATCGGGGTGCGCAGTTAATTTACAAGTTTTGGAGGGCCTTTTGTAGTCGCATTGGGATGAATTTTTCTTTTTCCTCTGCATATCACCTTCATTCTAATGGTCTCTCTGAGAAGACTAACCAGTCATTGGAAGTTTATCTCAGGTATTTTTGTTCTCATAATCAACTCGAATGAAGCGTGTATATACCTTTAGAGGGGTTCACCCTCAATAATAGAAGTCACAAGTCGTTATTTACATTCCCGTCTTTTGCAACTTTGGGCCTCATCCTAGGTCTCCTGCCTTCCTTAAGGGTGGGGAAAAGATTCCACCAATAGATTGAAGGGGGTGTGGGAGGGGATTCCTCGGCAGCTCCAGATAGTGACTTTGTTTCAGAAGGCTGAGGCTGATGGTCTCAAGGGGGAAAATATGGTTTTTGGGGATTTGGTGTGGATGTTCACTAGGAACTTAAAACTTAAGATACCCTGCTTTAAGCTCGTCCCAGGTTTATTGGTCCTTTTCTCATCATCAGAGGTGGTAAATCCACGTTAAGCTTACTCATAGTTTTAGGATACTGAATGTTTTTCATGGATCTCTCCTTAAGAGAGCCTCAAGATCCAAGGTTTCTCATCCTCCTCCTGGTCCAGTCTTGTGTGATGATCAATAGGAATTTGACGTAGAATGGATCATTGATTCCAGGAAAGGCAAAAAAATGGATAAAATTGTATTGACGCCATTTTCGTGCAGTTTTCTGTCTGCACCAGATTTCTGCACCAAATTTGCATCTTCTTGCAGAAGCCGCAACAAAACATGGTTAAAATCATATTTGCCAGAACATGCAAACTTGGTGAAGGAATTTGGCGTATAAATTTCAACACCAAATCTCCATCTTTTAGCAAAAAAATGTGGTTTTCTGCCAGGAGATGCAGATGTGGTTGAACTCAGTTCACCTGAGGTGAGGTCACTGAGTTCAATCAGTTCACCTGAGGTTAGTTTGTCTGCGGTCGCAGGTGAGGTTCCATGAGAACCTCCAGCTATTACTGCACATAAACTCAGTGACGTCACCGCTCACAGCTGCTGCTCAGTCAGTATCTGCCTGAAGCCACAGTGAGTGGTCACGTTCAGTAATGTGGCGGCATGCTGTGACTTGAGTATATAGTAGAGCTGCGGTCATCGTGGGACCTTATGTGGATTACGTCAGACCTGGGTGTTTGTGCCATTAATAAATTGGAGAATGAGCGTGGGGTTTTGTATTTTATTTCAAATATAGGATTTTTTCAGTGTTTGTGTTTATTTCTTTTCACTTACAGAATTAGTAATGGGAGTCTCAAAGACCCTACCCATTACTAATATAGGGCTTAGTGGCAGGTGTGAGCTGTCTTTAGCCCCTTTTATTGCCCTGATTGCCACCGCACCAGGGCAATTGGGATGATTGATGTAAAGTGCCGGGATTGTTGCATCTAGTGGATGTGACAATTCTAGGCAGCTGCAGGTGGCTATTTTTGGGCTGTAAGGTCCAATAACCATGGGTCCCCCAGCCTGAGAATACCAGTGGCGGTCAGCTTATCTGTCACATGGTGTTGAGCTAGAAAGTCATCAGGTGTGATGTCAACTTCTGACCTTGTTCACACTGTAGACTCTGACATGCTGCCTGGTGTTTTTGAGTTACTCAGTCAGTCGTGGGGATCGACCAGAAGTGTACTTACTAGTAATCAGTCCAGTAGGAGTTAATTTCTGTTAGCCTGTGGACTGCTGCTAGGGTCACAGGTTACTGGAGGCCTATTACAGCTGCCTCTGCTCTTTAAAAGATGGTGGAGCCTGTTCCTCCATGCCTATTATATCTTCATTTGCGAATACCGGTCCTTGCGCTGTGGGAAACCTGTTCTTGTGATCTTTGTGAGTTATTTGGTGTGTTGTGGATATATTCTTGTTGTTCATTTATTTCCTCCCTAGTTCTTTATTTCCTCTTGAGCACATATTGTCTTACCTCTGTGTGTGTGTGCAGTGAGTTTAAGTTTTGTTTTTTCCCTGCCTGTCTATTTTTTAGGGATCAATCACTCCTGTCCTGGCCCTCTCCGGGGGTGGGGGAGGGAGGGTGTATACCAGGGTTATTCAGGAGTAAGGGTTAGGGTGGCAGTCCATGCCTCTTTACCTTTAGAACTACCTCTGGGATAAGGATCAGCTAGGGCCCCCTAACCCTAGGGTCAATATAGGCGGCACACCTATTCCAAGTTTCCTCATCATACCCTGTGACATTATCTTGGTGGGAATCAAAATTAGGGGGGACTGCAAGCCGTTTTATAAAAGCTCCTTCTTAGTTTCATACACAGCCAAGATAAGCTTGTAGTCATATGCTTTATCTGCGTTGGGTATTACAATATACGGGACATCCTATGCCAATTTTTTTATTTATTTATTTTTGCACCCCTATAGGGACACAGACAGCGTGTGTGATTACAACCAATCACAAACGCTGACACACAGGGTGGGGGCACAGTCTGACTGCAACCAATCACAGACGCCGAGACTGCCGGTGGACAGGGAAGCAATGAATATGTATGACAGTTAATGAGCGAAACCAGAAGCAGTGTGACAGCCGCGCGGGAAACTCGGTAAATATAACTGTCCTGCTCTAATCTCCCTAAGCCCTTTCTACCACCTTTTTGCAGCACAATGTTTGGGTCTCCATAGACTTACATGGGATTCAGCGTCCGGGCAGATGTTCGAGTTCAAGTCCAGTTCTAAACCGGATTTTTATTTTTAAGTCCAGCTGGACCCGCCGAACACAAACATCTGGGGGTTTATTCATCTCTAGTGGCAATTCCTAAATGTTTCTCAGGAAAATTTCTGTTCAACCTCTTTACCTGATAGTTTACACTTCATTTGCATCTCAGTTGTTTAATTTTAAATTACAAATAGCAGCATGCAGAGCCCAAATCATGAAAATTCAGTTACTGTTCAAATATTTCTGGACTTAACTGTATTTCTTCTGGAATTTTTTCTTGCATGGGGTCTGAGTACAACATCTGATCAAGTTGAGACTGCCTGAACCATTGATTGAAAGAGAGTTGATATGGTTGTATACCTAGTGCCGTCCACTTATCATAAGGATTTGAACTTCACACATATTCCTGTGATTTTTAAATAGTCAACTTTATGTATTTTTTAATTAAATTATCCAACTTACTAAGGCCAATTTTAGATGAGCAGGTCGAAGGACCCAAAATTATAGCTTCATAGATCTCTATGAAGCTATTAGTTAAGGTCCTTGAATCCACAATCTGGCCATGGCTTGTGTCCATAAAAAATCCACCTCTGCAATTGGCCTAAAGAGTTTCTTTTAAAGCATTCTTAATTTATGCATAGGCTAATTGAAATACAAATGCTTCACATTATTTTGTGATACAATCTAATCTCCATTTCTGCTTTTATGAACATTACTTCTAGAATTCAAGGTAAAAATGTGGAATGTTTGCTGTGCTGTCTGCTGTACCTTACTTTTGGAATGTTTTCGCTTTCTAAAGAGCCCTAGGTCATGAAAAATAATCTCAATGTGTATATCTAGACACACATTGTCAATATTACATGAGTCTTTTCTGACAGAGCGTAAAATTAGCACAGTGCTGAAAACCCAAACAATGTAGTCATTTGGCCTCATTGTTTGAGTATTTCGAGCAGAGCTGTAAAACATTTCCAACCAAAAGTAGGATCAGTGGACTCTCTTAATCATATGTACAACACAGATAAAAGTTACTAAATGTGTGGATCAATCCACGAGGATAGAGTTTTAGACAATTTTTTTTAACTTCACGGTTTCACGCTAAATTGAAAACTTAGAGATTCGATTCGCAGTTTAAAACAAAAACTTGCCAGCACCATTTCCCACATTGCTGAGCATCTAAAGCATTAGAGAATAAGCTAATGTATTTTTGTGTACCCATGTGGGCTTCACAATAGTGCCCTTCAGCTATGACATCTTATGGGTTATCAAAAAGTACAGAGGTGGTCAGTACCTGGGCCATCACATATCAGCAGTTCATAGTGGAGCACAATTTGTACTGCAGAGTTGTTTTCCATCTCCAGAGACACTGCGTAAGTTTCTTATATAGTAGTATAGTACAAGCTCTTAGGATCATCACGGCTCTCTCTCCCTTTCTCTCTGTCCTGTAGAGTGTAAGCGCTTATGTTCAGCGGGGACATCTCTCTCTTTTACCCCTGTAAAGTGTAAGCTTTTATGGTCAGTAGGGTTCTCGCTCTCCTGTAGAGTGTAAGCTCTTAAAGGGAAGGTGTCACTGATTTATATAATCCAAACAATGATTACTTGTAAGATAACATGCAGTTATAATGTTGTCTTGCTTTAAATAAAGATGTCTTTCAGTTTTTATAATGCTGGAAAGCTGGCAATGGGGGCTGCCATTTTACATTCCAAGTTTTAGCACGACAGTGCAGGCTCAATTTACAGCACCTCATGGACATAGGCGATAGTAGGCAGATTCTGACCCCTTTAGTTGTATTACAACTGAAATGGTAACGTCTATGTGGGCTGCCCAATTCACAGTGTGTTCAGCCACCATTTTTCCATAGCCCATCCTTTCGGCTGGGCTGCATTTTCCCCCTAAAGCCAGGATCTGAAAGACCAAGCAGTACCATCCCAACAGATCCTAGAACAGTAACATTACCGACAGCTGGAGCGGTGTGCAGTGGTGGATTACTGTCTGCAATGACACCCCCTCTCCCCACTCCACCCAGCCCCGCTCTCCCGCCACTGCCGGCATCCATGCAGCAGAGCTGTGTGTGTGTTTGTTTGTGTGCATGCAGAGCATGTGAGTACCGGCACCCCTAGCCCCTCTGCCGCTGCTACTGTCTCCACTGACACCCACCCGCTTTCCCTTTAATCCTGTCCTATGTGATACCATCTGCTGAGACGTGTATCTAATCCTCTCCTGTGTGATACAGCAACTCAGCAGACAGTATCTAATCCTATCCTGTGTGATACTATCTGCTGAGTTGCTGTATCTAAACCTATCCTGTGTGATACTATCTGCTGAGCTGTGTATCTAATCCTCTCCTATGTGATACTGTCTGCTGAGCCGTGTATCTAATCCTATCCTGTGTGATACTCCAGCTGTCCTTGGTAACACTTTATACATTTCTGGTCACCAGCAAAATGGCTCTGCACTGTGATCCTAAATTTCATTCTCTGTTCCTTTGGAAACACCAAGATTGGGAGAGCGTGTGATATCACACACAGCAGAGCAGATTCTGCCCACTTTACTGCAGCTGTAATCCAGGCTATTTCTACAGTAGGATTTCTGTAGCATTTCAGAAGCTGCTCCCCTAGTGTTTAAGAGTGGAAAATATCAAACTTTTTATTTTTTTATATTTTGCTCAATTAAAAACAAATAATATTTAAACAAAACATTAAAACATTAATACTTTACATTTTTCTGTTAGTGAATTTTTTTTTTTTGGACGACACCTTCCCTTTAATGTCACTGGGTTCCTCTCCCTTTGTCTTCTGTAGGGTGTAAGCTCTTATAGTCAGTGAGGTTTCCTCTCTTCTTTAGTATGTAAGCTCTTATGGTCAGCAGCATCAGCTGGGTTCTCTCTCTCTTCTCTCCCTCACGTGTATTTTCCAAGCAATTACAAGCTTTCCAGTATTGAAAATCACGCATATATATTTTTGCTATTTACCGAATTGCTTGGTAAAATTGGGAAAAGCTGGCAAATTTGAATTTCAAAAGATCTGCTCATCTTTAAAAATGAGGTCTTTAACTCACAATTAGATCCAGTGTACATCTTGTCTTGTGTATGTAATCCTTGAATAGCCGTTCAAGGGTGCATACTGCTGTGCAAGATATGTGTATGTTGAGTGTTTGGAAGACTAGGTACTGGATGTAAATGACAAATTCACAGACCTGAGATCCATTGAAAATATGGAAAGGAGTTTATTGCGTGAGGCAGATAGCTGGGAATCAGAAGGTGGGTTAGAGGGATCAGTATCAGAGAGACTTGTCCTGATCTGGTGCACCCCAACAAGTTTGTTAGGTTGGAAGATGAGAGTGATGTAAGGACACGGTTGATGTCAGGACAGGGGTAGTATTGCTGCATCAAGACACATCTTCTGACAGCCAGAGTAAGCAGGGGAAAAGAAGCTCAGGGCAGACAAGACACAATATTGCAGGTTATAATAAGGCCATGAGCTTAATGGGGTAGTTCACTCTCCAAAATCCTATGCCGATATGTAGTAGGTGTAATAATAATGATATTAGTAAATACCTCCAATTAGAAATGTAGTATAGTTCTCTTGTTTAGCTATGCTGCATATCTCATGTGCAGGACATTGTAGGAGCTTAGGTATCCATGGTTACAAACATTCATATAGGGACAGTTAGCTTCTAGAGGTCGTAACCATGGATACCTGAGCTACACAAAATATCCTCATAAAGCAAATAGATGGGGCAGCAGATTAGGGGAGCAAAAACCTGCAGCTACAACAAAGGGAACAGGTTTTTAATGGTAATACTAGACAATTACCTTTCATAATTACTGCAAGACACAACAAAGGGGGGAAGGGGGGCACATCTAGAACTAATATTATCCAATAGACCAGGCAGAATATCAAATCAATGGGTCATGTGGTCATCAATAATACATTTTCACTCACACTTTAATAAGATGTTTAGCAGAGAAGGTGTAAGAACACTAAACTATAGCAAGAAGAATTTCTATTGGCTACGAGATGATCTTAACCCTGCTGCTCTGTTTGGGTCTACAATACACTGATAATGTTCCGGTTATTTTTGAAAAAAGTAAACAAACAAAAAAATACCAACCCATAGTAAGAACCCCTCAAATGAGGAAAAGTCAATTAACCACAAGTTTCAGAACTGCATAATGAATATTTAAAAAAAAAATAAAAATTTCAAATTCCGTCATTTTTGACCAAACAGAAGCGTTAATGTCATAAACTGGGACAATATTCTCATAGATGAAAGTACACAAAGAAAATGGGACTTTTTTTAAGCATCCAATATGGTACCCTTAGGGTATAAATTAGCTAAAGTAGGAGATACCACAATGGATAAAAAGAACAATAAAGGGCACAATAAATGACAAAAAAGAAAGAGTATAGAGAATTAAAGCAAGAGTGTAGTGAGGAGCAATTAAATACTTACAGAGCGAAAAATACATTGTGTAAATAGCAAATCAAGCTGCAAAGATTAATAGAGACTCATTGCCAAAGAAAGTAAAAAATATTTCAAAATATGGTTCAACTACATAAACATTAACAGATGAAAAAAATGATAGTGTTGAGCCCCTAAAAATAATCTGTGTGAAATAGAGGATAAGGTAAAGGCCGATCTATTATAAAGAAAATATTACACAAGAAAATCTTATAACCGATAAAATGATGAGAAATACCATAAACTCTTCATTAAACGTCTTAATCTAGCGCAGCCTCAAAAACACCAGGATCGTGTTACATGAACTGCAGGAATTAGGTACTGTAATAGACAGACCATTATTTCTAATATTCAAGGATACCCCAATAAGAGGGTCTGTACCACAGAACTGGCACAAAGCAAATGTGGTGCCAATATTCAAAAAGGGGTTATATACTGAAGAAGTACAATAGCTGGCAAGTTTAACCTCTGATATGGGGTTTTTGAGGGTTTCCTGAGAATTGCTATCCTTGAGTGTTACATTAACGATAACCTCAAAATTCGGCATCAAAATGGGTTTATGAGGGATCGGTCCTGTCAAACTAATCTGATCAGCTTCTATGAGAAGGCTTATCCAGATTGGACCAGGTTAACGCCATGGATGTCCTCTGTCTTTTTTTATACAGTGCCAGAGTTGTAAAAAAAAAATTGAAAACACTGGGGTACCACAAGCAGTGGCGTAACTATCGCGGTTGCAGCGGTCGCGATCGCGGCTGGGCCCGGGAGGTTAGGGGCCCGGTGGCCGCCAGGCAGATCAGCAGCCAGCTTCTGTCAGTGTGAGAGGAGCTGCGCTGATCTGTCACAGACCTCGCCGCCGCTATTTGACCCGCACCGGGGCCCCCTACCTGGTGTCAGCGGCTGCGGCGTCTCCCTCGTCACCGCGCACAGTAATGATGAAGCATAGCGCGGCCGCAGCACCAGGAGAACGAGCAGCGGGGAGGACAGCAGCGGTGGAAGGAAGAGAGAAGGTGAGTACTTGTTTTTTTTTTTAATATAAGTGAGTAAACGGTGGCCAGAGGCTTGGGAAGGCAGTTCTGGGGAAGCTGCATTATTGTACATGGAAGCCTGGAGAGGCTGCTTTATACATGGAGGTCTGAGGAGGCTGCATTATATGTGGAGGTCTGGGGTAGCTGCATTATTATACATGGAGGCCTGGAGAGGCTGCTTTATACATGGAGGTCTGAGGAGGCTGCATTATATATGGAGGCCTGGAGAGGCTGCTTTATACATGGAGGTCTGAGGAGGCTGCATTATATATGGAGGCCTGGAGAAGCTGCTTTATACATGGAGGCCTGTTGAGGCTGCTTTATACATGGAGGTCTGGGGAGGCTGCATTATATATGGAGGTCTGGGGTGGCTGCATTATTATACATGGAGGCCTGGAGATACTGCATTATACATGGAGGCCTGGAGATACTGCATTATACATGGAGGCCTGAGGAGGCTGGGTGCATTGTTATACATGGAGGCCTGGAGAGGCTGGCTGCTATATTATACATGGAGGCCTGAGGAGGCTGGGTGCATTGTTATACATGGAGGTGGTCTGGAGAGACTGGGTGCTATATTATACATGGAGGCCTGAGGAGGCTGGCTGCATTATTATACACGGAGGCCTGGAGAGGCTGGCTGCATTATTATATATGGAGGTCTGGGAGGGCTGCATAATACAAAATGAAGGACACCTTATACATGGAATATAGGGGTGCCTTATGCATGGAGGAGTATGGGGCTGCATAATGCAATATGAAGTTTTATGGGGTTGCGTTATAATACATATAGGACTATGGGGGCTACATTATAATATATGGAGGACTATGGAGGACTATGGAGGCTACCTTATACATGGACTATGGGGGTGCATTATAAAACATTGGGGACTATGTGGTGCAGTGTAATATATGGAGAACTATGGGGTGAATTATAATATATGGAGAACTATGAGAAATTCATTATAATAATTGGAGGGCTACTTTATACAAGGAGGACTACAGGGCTGCATTATAATATATGGAGGCCTATGTGGTGCAGTATAATACATGGAGAACTATGGAGTGAAATATAATACATAGAGAACTATGAGAAATTAAAGATAATAATTGAAGGGCTACTTTATACATGGAGGATTATGGGGGTGCATTATAATATATGGAGGACTATGTGGTGCAGTATTATATATTGAGTACTATGGGGTGAATTATAATGCATGGAGAACTATGGGAAATGCATTATAATACATGGAGGACTATGGAAGGGTATTCTAATATATGAAGGGTTATGTGGGACCCTTTATACTATATGGAAGGCTATGTGGGTGCCATTATTGTATTTGGAGAACTATATACAAGGGGGGACAAAGATACAAGCAGGGGATGGGAACGTTTTGTGCTGAGGGAAAAAGGCTCTTTTCCCTCAGCACCCAGCTTTCCCATGCTCTGCTATACATCTTCTCTCAGCACCCAGCTTTCCCATGCTCTGCTATACATCATGTCTCAGCACCCAGCTTTCCCATGCTCTGATATGGGAAAGCTGGGTGCTGAGGGAAAGATGTATAGCAGAGCATGGGGAAGCAGTGTGCCGAGGACAAGATGGATATCAGAAAATAGGAAAGCTGGGTGCTGATAGAGGGATTTCAGATCATGGGAAATCTGGGTGCTGTGGGTAAGAGCCAAGTGTCAGCATCATTATCCTGTACCCCGAGTGTCAGTGTCATTATCCTGTACCCTAAATGTCGATGTACGTGGAGGGGGGGCCCAGGCCTGAACTTTGCACCGGGGCCCATCAAACTCTAGTTACGCCCCTGACCACAAGGGTCAGTATTGGGCCCCCTCCATTTTAATATCTTTATTAATTACCTTTTGCAGAACATACAGAGAAGAATTTCAATATTTGCAGATGCTACTACAAGGTAATCAACACAGAGGAGGATAATGTAATATTGCAGAAGAAAGAATGAAGGCTGGAAGGTTGGGATGAGAAATGGCAATTGGAGTTTCATGTCGATAAATGTAAAGTCGTGCACTTGGGCAGAGGAAATTAAATATATAATTGATATGCTTGCCGGGCGAGCAGAGATTTTCGCACACTCATTGGGCCACAGCACACAGAAAGCCCAAAGGGGTTTGACTATGAACCTACACCTGGTTTTCTCCAGAGCCCCTAATGGTGAGGGTTTTATGCTGCAGGTGTGAGCCCGAGTGCCACTCGGGAAGACTGGTGCTGCGACGGCTGGCCCCAGGGGTACGGGAGTGACAGTCTCTAGCAGCAGAGACCAGCGTGGATACTTGCAGTAGTGGGTATCGTGTTTGCCTGATGGTGTAGATGGTAGCAGCAGCAGTGGAACAGCAAAGTATAACAGTACTGAAATATAAAAAAGTGTCAGCAGCAGACAACACAATATCAACAGCAGCACTAATGGGCCTGTCAACTTGCAATGAAACTAACCCATTGCCCAGGCACCACCCATAGTGCAGAGGTGCCTTAATTACCTGCAGCCTCCCAGGTGACCTGGGAGGCCTTCCGGGTTAGGAGCACGCTGGCTCTTTAAGAAAGGGGGTGTGGCCTTGGGCGCACCCTACGGGCAGAGGCCGGATGCCTGCAAGGTGTACAGACTCCCCGGGAGGCAGCAGCATGGAATGAGGATGGGACAGCCACCGCAGGATGCCTGGACAGGTGAAGAAACTGACGTCCTCGTTGGGTGAGGGTGGCAGGAGAGTGCGCGGATACTGGTATGGGTGTTACAACAATTATGTACTAAATGGTAAACAGTGAGTAAATGTGTCACTGAAAAAGACTTGGGTGTATGGGTGGATGGCAAACTTAACTTGGAGCCAGTTTGACACAGTGTGAGACAGCTGCTACTAAGACAAGGAAAATCATGGAATACATTAAAAGAGGCGCATATGCTCATGACCAAAACATGGTTTTGCCTCTACACGTCACTAGTGCGGTCATACATAGAATACTGCACAATTTTAGGCTCCAATGTACAAGAAGGACTTTGAGTGGTAGCAGAGAAGAGTGACCAAAGTTATGAAAGAAATGAGTGAACTGCAAATCCAAGACAGTTGCGGTTATTCAATTTGGAAAACAAAGACTTATTACAATGTACAAATAAATGCATGGACTGTACAGAGATCTTTCTATCTTTTAACACAAAGGCCTACAAAGATGGCAATGGGGCACCATCCATGTTTAGCGGAAAGATGGTTTAGGCTATGTCCGCACAGTGCGTTTTTCGCGGCGTTTTTGCGCGTTTTTCGGGTGCGTTTTTGGCCTCAAAACTGCATGACCTTGCTTCCCCAGCAAAGTCTATGAGTTTTCATTTTTGCTGTCCGCACACAACTTTTCTTTTAAGCTGCGTTTTTGAGCTTGAAAAAAAAAATGGACATGTCAATTCTTTCCTGCGTTTTTCTGCGTTTTCCCCCCATGCAATGCATTGGAAAAACGCAGCAAAATGCAGAGATCAAAAATGCAGCAAAAGGCAGCTAAAAACGCACCAAATTGCGGTAAAAACGCATGCGTTTTGTTACGCGTTTTTTCGATGCGGGTGCGTTTTTGTGCGTTTTTAGCGGCCACAAAAGCACAAAAACGCAGCGTCAAAAAAACGAAGTGTGTGAACTTAGCTTTAATCATAATCACAGATGCCGATTCTTTACTGTAAGAGCAGCGAGACTATGGAACTCTCTGTCACATGATGTTGTAATGGTCAGTTCACTAAAAATAAGTCAAGGATAGCTTGGAAGCCTTTCTTGAAAAAAATGAAATTACAGGCTATGGGTGCTAGATTCTGCAATGGGACGTTGATGTGAAGAATTAGTCTGATTTTCATATTTGTAGTCAAAAAGAAATTTTTCCATAATTTGGGGCAACTGACATCTGAGTCATGAGGCTTTTGCCTTCCTCTGGATCAAAATATCATGTTAGAGATTGAACTTGATGAATTTGTATCTTCTTTCAGCCACAATGCACAATGACTGCGATCAGAAACAGAATTCACAAAAACCCTCACTTTTGATAAAAGTCAACCAAATCCACTGATTTTTACAGAACTGGCTGACCAACTCATTTGTATGGGGATTTGTAACTCTTGTCTGACATTTGATGTTGTAGGAGACAAAGATTGGTCAGTCAAAACTCACACATCTAATCGTTGTCTTTTCAGTGGAAGTAAGCCACTATTGGAGGTCTGGCAGCCGCCTTTTCCCCTCTCCCAAATGAAGACACCATGTTTAGCCGAGCTGGGCCACCATGTATATGAGGGATAGTTATCGGACAGCTTTACATTTAAGTTCTTTGTGATGAAGACGTTTGTGAGTTTCCTAATATGTAGGCCTATTCTGACATCAAAATAAACACATGGATAGTATTGGCATGTGTTGACTTTGCATTGGCTCCTTTGGGCAAATGTGAAAGTTTTTTTACATTTTTTTTATGTAATACAAACATCTTGCTGAGAACCAAGGATTAAAGGTAACCCTTGTTAATTTTAACCCTGATTTGTTCAGAAGAAAACTATAATTAAGATGTCCATGAATGCAGTTTGTCTCTAAAGGTATATTTGTTTACCAGCATGTGGCAATGCCATCTGGCTAGTCAAGGCACAAAGCGGGAATGTTGTTTTTGTCCAACACAATAAAACCTCTAGAACTGCATTCTTCATTCCTCTCACCCCCCTCCTCTGTATATCTCACTTTACTCTAATTAGTGCACACTTCTGTCCCTGAGGATCCTGGGATAAAGGCATACAAAGAACAGAAATACCACTGTATTAAAAGGTGTTATATAAATCACGCTCTAATTTCCAGGTAAATACTGAATGTAGGACTCCTATGAGCAGAGGTTGTAAAATTAGCTTCCAATTGGATTTTTACAAGGTTTAACATTTGCAAACAGTTGTTCTTGGTACTGGAACTTGGCTTGCACTTCTGTATCTTACTTTTTACATCTTGATAAGTTTTATATAGTCTACATAAACTAGTAACCAAATTACTACATTGGACTTATATAATGCATTAAAGAATTGAGTTAATGTAGTGAATACTGCCAATACTATATATTGTGTATGCTGAATAACTTTAGTTGATGTTGGCATAAACTATGTCAGATTGAAAAAAAAAATTAATGACCCAGAAGAGACAGAGAGAAATAATGATCACTTTTCTTTCGAATGTTGCAAAAGGTTGACCAACAACTTAACATTTTAGTTGACTAGTCTTCTAGAGAAGACTGACATCCTCAACAATTCGAACCTCCCACTCCCGTCTTCAAGATTTCTCACAAGCTGCGCCTATGCTCTGGAACACATTACCAAGAGAAATCCGATTAATTCCCAACATCCACACCTTTAAGCGGGCCCTAAAAACACATTTCTTTAGACTAGCCTATCATCTCACTGCCCAGATCTAATCTAGTCCCTTTCTGCCCTTCAAAAAATGTACTTCCAGTTCTCGTCCCCTGTACCTGTATAAATTCTCACTGATAAGTTCATGCAGCTGCTTTTGAATACCCTATTAAATCGATGGCTGGACCATATATGACAAGCTTTTCTCCCCCCATTCACCTTTTGTGTCTCCCCTATTTCCTCATAGACTATAAACTTACGAGCAGGGCCCTCACTCCACCTGGTATCTTAATTTTGTTATTTTGTATTGTCTCATATTGTCTGTACATGTCCCCTCTTAATTGTAAAGCGCTGCGGAATATGTTGGCGCTATAGAAATAAAACTTATTATTATTATGAGCAGATCGATCTACAGAGGATTGAGTTTTAGTTAAGTTTCCTGAAATTTATATTACCAGTAATTTAAACATTTTGAGATTCGTGGTTCACAAAAAAAACAACACCTTGGTTGCCACCACTGTCAACACTGCTGAAGCATCAGCAAGCGGGCCAATGTCATTTGTTGCCACATGGTCTTCCACATAATTCCCTACAGCTGTGACATTGTATGGATTATCAGAAACTTTACTTGGAAGGGCTGTTCATGATAATCTTGAAGTGTAAAACGTGCCTTCACTTTATGAAACAATTATAAAATATCCATTATAATTACCCCAAACATACTGAAAAATGATTAGTTATTTCGTGGGTATTTAATATTGGGAATTTAGATTTTGAGATCCACTGGGGATGGGGACTGTCAATAGCAATATACAGTATTCCCTGTATGGTGTTGCAGAGTATAGTGGCGATTACATGTAGTGTGCAACCCACATGTAGTGTTTGTTTGAAAAAGCCCGCCCACCCTTCCCCAGAAGTTTGTGGGAAGACTCAAACTGCTAATCAGTTACTTGCTCCGGGGTTCAGGTCAAGCTCCAGCCAGCGGAGGCTTGGCTTCTTGGCTGCCAGAGAACCAAACCTCCACGGAACCGCTTATCTCTAACTCATGGACTATTCTTAATGCATCATATTTAGTGATTGGTGAATAGTAACTATACATGTTCAGATTATTCGTACCGAGCCTCAAAGTACTGATCCGGTATTCGTCATGAATAACAAACCTAAAGCAAGTCAATGGGGAATCCAAACATTTTTTTTGTTGTGCCGAATGCTGGAGTAGTACTCGGTATTCGGTAAGCATTATCGAAACACAAATTGTTACTATTTTCCTATCACTGGTCATATTTATCTAGAGGAATGCTCCTCTTGCCCTGCCGGTTAAGACTGGCGTATGAAATGTCAACATCCCGAATATATGTTTTCAGCTCCTCTCTCAGCTCTGGTTTTTGACGTAGCGCTAGAAGGATGATGGAAGGGAAAAGAAATGTTATCTTTTATTGTAAAGTTTTATTAGAATTATTTCTACTCTTTGCTCAATAGTATTGTTTTTATATTTCAAATAATGCATTGAATTTGAGCCAATTGCACTGGCTTTCTCACAAATGCCTTCAGGTCAAGATAAGGAATTTTCAGAACAATTTTACTAGAGAGAGAAGATACATCAGACATTCTTGTCCGTGCAGGTATACGTACTTAGCCTGATGTTCAGCTGATGCTGTCAGGAATCATGTGTTTGATGCCTTTGCACAACACTCACTAAACAGGATCTTGCCTGTAAAAGCCCCTGCTGGCTGATATATATGTTGTTCTATTCTTATGCCCAAGGCTTTAGGAGCAACAGGCTTATCTGCAGAGCCAGGGGTTAAGAAAGGTAATTGGATGCACTGACAACTTCATTGTTGTCATACAAAGACACCCAGTGGATTTCTATAATAGGCATATATATGGTGATAACCTACTGTATTTCTTTCTTATGCATGCACAGTAATCTGCAGGTAGAACTGAAAACTATTAGCATCTGAATAGCACATAATTAGTCACAAATGAGTTGGTTATTTAACACTTAGATGTAATTATATAAAGGCTGCAGTCCACTACTTTGTCTTTTAAAGTAAAAGACCAATATCCGCCAAAATGAATCCTTCAAATCTCAATCTGCATGGGTGCAGAAATCTCATCGCTTGCTTGTTTCTATAGATTATACATTACTTACTCATCAGAGACTTTTACAACCTCAGCACTTTCGTCCCCTAAGTGACATGATACCAGACACATCTAGAAAATAAAACAGCAAATAAGTATTTTTGTGCCGACCTGGAGTCACACTCCGTGATTGAAGATCTATTATTTATATCCACAGGGTTTTGGTGGCTTTACTGGTACTTCTGTCGCTCTGTGTTCTTGCATCCAAAATCAGTCAATAGCAAAAATAATAAATAATGTATGCAGATAAAAGAAGCGTAATTCACAACATGCTTCAGACATCTAAGTCTTCAGGGTACAAACTGCAGATGACTTCTGAGCTACATTGCCCACATGTGCCCAACTGACGTCTTTGTTGATGACCCCTCTAACAGAATACAGATTTGCAAGTAAGCTAATGTACATAGGTATATTGATAAAAAGGAAACATGGACATTTTGGGAGGTTACTGATTCCTACTATGGAATATTTGTTTTGCTAAAAGGAAATATGTTAATAAAATAATGATTTTTTCTGTGTGTGTCTTTGTGATAGCTTCAATCCCACACCTGGTTTCATTTAAACAACAATCATAGTTAGAAAAAAGCCATCATCTGTCAATGATCTTCATAAAAAACTTCGCTTTATATAGTCTATGAATTTAAAACATAGACTCTGTCCAGTCAACACGTTTCGAGCAGAAGTGCTCTTAGTCATTGTCATGGTCATGATTAAAAGCACTTCTACTCGAAACGCGTAGACCGGACAGAGTCTATGTTTTAAATTTACGGAATAAATAAAGCAAAGGTTTTTATGAAGATCATTTGGCGGATGCTGGATTTTTTCTAACTTGGATTGTACTGCTCAAGAGCCGGCCTGAATCTTTCCGTGCACCGCACCCTTTGATATGTCCTGTTCCCCTATGGTGAGCTGAGCTGCTTTTATTTTCTATGTTGGATACAACAATCATCATGCCAGGGAAAGGAAATACATTTTACTGACTTAGCCCTCCTTCCCACATCCGTATCTCCTATATGTGTAACATTCGTTTTCACACGTACCGGAGACACGGACACACGTAGACTAGAGTTGAGGGAGTACCTAACTATCCATACTCGCTATACTCATAACGAGTACTGTCTAATACTCGCCTATTCATTCCAAATAGTGTGTGCAATGCAAGTCAGTAGGGAATACTCGCAATGTAATGAGTAACCCGAATGCTGTACTATTTGCTACTTGCACGAATAGTACAGCATTTGGGTTACTCGTTACTTTGCAAGTTTTTCCCCATTGACTTGAATTGCACACACATCATTTGAAATATACATGCGAGTACTAGACAGTATTCGTTATGCGTATAGCGAGTAAGAATAGTTAGGTACTCGCTCAACTCTAACGTAGACCCATTAAAATCAATGTGTTATCTGGATGCCAAACGACTAACACACAAACAGCACACGTAGAACACACATACGGACACACGGATGACCTTATGTACCTTTTCAACGGACCATCACATACGTGTGAAAGTGTCCTTAAAACGTTTGCCTACTACTTAGCTATTGATGGCGTAGCCTTAAAACAGGTAATCAAAATCATATCGACCCCACACCCGCCACAGATCACTGTTGTCTGGCAGCCTAATGTAAACAGTGCACAGAACTTAGAACAATATCTCTCCATAAAATGTATTATGGATGTCCCCGGGCACTGGTCTTCCTGAAGTAAATAGGAATTGTGCTGCAGTACTTAAAATGGACACTATGGAGTGTATGGAGCCGTGGACTTCCTCTCTGTACTCTGTTTACATTTGGTCACTTCTGCATTTGATAAAAGCTTCCCATTTGGGGTGTTGCCCCCTCAGCTATCTGATATTGCTGATAATCCTAAGGATTGCCTATCAACATCTCCTTTAAAACTTGTGTTATTTTTTAATTCTGACAGATATCTAAGGCTGACGGAAATAGGAGATGTATCCAATTATAAGGGTTAGCACTCAAGAATATAACATGAAGGAAGGAATGGGAGATGCATTGTGGCTGTGCAGAAGATCCTGAGAGGACCTGTACAGGGATTAGCCCAATGGGACCTCTTTCCATTTGGGTGTACGCATGCATGTGAGTAAGATTGTGGAAACTTCACTTACATGTATGGGATGCTGATTTTATCATAATTTAAAGGGAACCAAACATCAGGATTTTCATGTATAAGGTGCAGCCAGTGCAGTACTGGCACTATCAGGCACATTGTGTACATACCATCAGGGGATAGCTCGGGTTTTTAGGCAGGGAAATCCAACTTTATAAAGTTTGAAAAATCAAGCACAATATCGTAGCTGCAGGTAATACTAGCTACTGCGAGCTTCAGAAACATGGCGCCGGATATAAGCGCTATGCGCAGGTGCCAACTCCGGCGCCATGTTTCTGAAGAGAGAAATTTGAATACAACCAGAGAGAGGGAGGAACAGGCGGTGGTGGGGGCGGGGATACACGTGCATAACCCGCCCGGACATTAGGAGAGTGGTGCACACGTCAATCAAAAAGTGCTTCATTTTTCAAACTTTATAAAGTTGGATTTCACAGCCTAAACACCCGAGCTGCCCCCTTATGGTATGTAAACACTGTGCCTAATAGTGCCAGTATAGCACTGGCTGCACCTTATACATGAAAATCCTGATGTTTGGTTCCCTTTAAGCACAGAATTCATACTGAAATTCCTGATTAAATTTTTAATTCTGTTAAAATGAAATATATTGGTAGCCATAATGATAGATGTCATCTTAAAGGGTCATTCCCATCTCCAAGATCCTATCCTAATATGTAGTAGTTATAATAATATTATCAAATGCCGCCAATTAGAAATGTAATATACAGTAGTTCTCCTGATATAGCCATGTCTCTTACCTCATGTGCAGTGCATTGCAGCTTAGGTATCCATGATTACGACCACTAATATAGTGACAGTTAGTTGCTTGTGGTCATAACCATAGATACCTAAGCTGTAATGCCCAGCACATGAGGTAAGAGACATGGCAATATCAGAAAAACTATACCATATTTCTAATTAGATGTATTTGCTATTATTATTATTATTATTATTATTATTATTTTGCCTACTACATATTGGGATAGGATATAGGCGATTAAAATACCCCCTTAACTACTACTACCCCCTTGACTACTTCAATAACCCCATGGGGCATAGAGAAAATTAGTGATCTGAAGTTGACTTTGGAGATTGTGACAATATCTGGTGTCAGATATTAGCATTGTTTCTGCCACTGAGTGGGCAGGCAGGGGGTAGCAATGACCCCTGGTCTGCCTGCCTACATCACACTGCCATGAATAGATATACTGTATAGTGATGAGCGAGTACGCTTGTCACTACTCGGTACTCGCACGAGTATCACTGTACTCGGGCTATTCGGCGGGTACAGAGTAATCTCGCGATACTCGTGCTGTACTCGTGGTCTTCATCCCTGCATGTTGGCGCTCTTTTGAGAGTCAGCCCTCATGCAGGGATTGGCTGGCAGACCACTGCAATGCCACAGCCCTGTTAGTTGTGGAATTGCAGTGATTGGCCGGCCCACACAGCGTGACCGAGCCTTTATACCGGCGGGCGCGCTGTGCTCTGCACACAGCCATCCAGACAGTCAGTGCAGGGAGAGTGTTGCTGCTTCAGGGAAAGGTTTGCCGCGCTTTATAGTTATTTCCGTAGCAGGGCTGCAAACAGTGTGACCAGAAGTCCTTCTCAGGACTATTGTAGTTGTATACAGGCAGGCAGGGTATAGCCAGGTCGGAGTACAGGAGAAGAGTCCTTCTCAGAACTATTGTTGCTGTATACAGGAAGGGCAGGCAGGGTATAGCCAGGTCGGAAGACAGGCTAGTTGAATAGGATAACTGAAGTGAGCACTAATATATATATATGAGTGCAAGCCAAAAATACATACTATATATAAGAATAAGGCTGCACATTAAACTTAGATAATGGTATAATGCCTCAAGCATATGGACAAATATTGGAATATACAATGAAAAATGCTACTTGCTAATTTGAACATGTGAATAATGAATTGCATACCTGCTATGAATATTAGGAAAAAGGAGATATTTAGCAATCGCATTGATCAATGTAACTGAGCCCCAAAGCCTCGTCAAGGCATATCTCTATATTGGGGTCCCTAGCTCTGTGACCCTAACTGTGTGTCATCTCATTGCAATTAAAAACTGCTATGGGTGGAGAGGGGTAACTAAGGACTTTCTTATATAGGAGATGGAAAAAACAGGGAAAGGTTTGCCGCGCTTTATAGTTATTTCCGTAGCAGGGCTGCAAACAGTGTGACCAGAAGTCCTTCTCAGGACTATTGTAGTTGTATACAGGCAGGCAGGGTATAGCCAGGTCGGAGTACAGGAGAAGAGTCCTTCTCAGAACTATTGTTGCTGTATACAGGAAGGGCAGGCAGGGTATAGCCAGGTCGGAAGACAGGCTAGTGACCAGAAGAGTCCTTCTCAGGACTATTGTAGCTGTATACAGGCAGGCAGGCAGGGTATATAGCCATTCCTAGTGGTGACCGTATACCAGAATTCATCATATCTAGGGCTGGTGTACACAGTCTAAAACAGTCCTGATAGTGTCAGACTTCTCAGTAATTGTCGCTCCTAAAAACCTGTTAGGTTCTTAGTGCGTCCGTGCTTGCATTTAAAAACCGCACGTGTGTGCCTGTCGGTGGCAGCGTACAGGTGCATTTGTGTGCGTTTTGCACAAACTTGGATATAACGCACAAGTCTAGTGAATAATACACGTCAGTCAGCGGTGTCTGATAGTGTCAAACTTCTCAGTAATTGTCGCTCCTAAAAACCTATTAGGTTCTTAGTGCGTCCATGCTTGCATTTAAAAACCGCACGTGTGTGCCTGTCGGTGGCAGCGTACAGGTGCACTTGTGTGCGTTTTGCACAAACTTGGATATAACGCACAAGTCTAGTGAATAATACACGTCAGCAGTGTCTGATAGTGTCAAACTTCTCAGTAATTGTCGCTCCTAAAAACCTGTTAGGTTCTTAGTGCGTCCGTGCTTGCATTTAAAAAACGCACGTGTGTGCCTGTCGGTGGCAGCGTACAGGTGCACTTGTGTGCGTTTTGCACAAACTTGGATATAACGCACAAGTCTAGTGAATACATCTCAGCACAGCATTGCAAAATGCGCAAAGGGCATTGGCAACGAACAAGGAAGTGGACGTGATGGTGGTGCAGGCAGAGGCTAAGGTCGTGGGCAAGCTCTAATTTCGCCACAACAAAGGGCCACATCTACTCGCTCGCACGTCCTGTCCCAAATTCTTGGGGACCGCAGCAGTACACCGCTCTTGAACCAAGACCAGTGTCAACAGGTTGTTAGTTGGATAGCGGATAATGCTTCCAGTCAGATTGGCACCACCACAAACACTCTGTCTTCCACACGGTCAAGTGTCAGTAGCCGTGATACTGCACCGCACATTTCAGAACCTGATCCTCCTTCCTACCACCAGACCGAGTACACGTCCACGACATTACTGATCCCACACTTGGACACTCGGAAGAGCTGTTCACGTTTCCATTCGCACATTCTGGCCTCTCGCCAGCTCCTGTTGAAGTGGGTCATGACGAGATCGTATGTACAGATGCCCAAATATTTGAGCAGCCACGTTCTCACGAAGTTGGCAACGTGTCTCAACAAGGGGTGGACGATGATGAGACACAATTGTCAGGAAGTCAGGAGGAGGAGCAGGGTGTGGAAGAGGAAGACGACGTG
Organism: Anomaloglossus baeobatrachus; assembly: GCF_048569485.1. Lineage (NCBI taxonomy): Eukaryota > Metazoa > Chordata > Amphibia > Anura > Aromobatidae > Anomaloglossus > Anomaloglossus baeobatrachus. Next base: position 499,055,769 of record NC_134356.1, on the reverse strand, counting down.
GTGGATGATCTAGTAACTGACCCAACCTGGCAGGAGGATATGCAGAGCGAGGACATCAGTGCACAGGGGGAGGGAGGCGTAGCATCCCAACAGGCAGTAAGAAGCAGGGTGGTGGCCCCAGGCAGAAGTCAGGCAACCGTTCCCCGGAACAACAACACGACACAAGGTGCCTGTACAAATGTTAGGTCTTCCTGAGTCTGGCAGTTTTTTAAGTTGGCTCCAGATGATTCTAAAAAGGCCATTTGCAACACCTGCCATGCCAGCATAAGCAGGGGTACCAAAACTAGCAGCCTGACCACCACCAGCATGATCAGGCACATGTAAGCCAAGCACCCGACTTTGTGGGATGTACAACAGAGTCGAGGAGCAGTGCTTGCTGATGTCACTGCTACGTCTTCGCTTGTTGTGCATGCGAGCCAATCCCCTGTCCATGCTGCCCATGAACAAGCCTCCTCCGACCCTGCACCTGCAGTTGCCTACGCAGAAATAACACCATCATCAAGCACGTCCTTGTCCCAGCACAGCGTTCAGTTATCCATTCAGCAAACCTTTGAACGCAGGCGCAAATACACTGCCAACGCCCCACATGCCACAGTTCTAAATGCTAACATTTCGCGACTGCTTGCGCTGGAAATGTTGCCTTTTAGGCTGGTGGAGACAGAAGCATTCCGCGACCTGATGGCGGCAGCTGTCCCACGTTACTCGGTCCCCAGCCGCCACTATTTCTCCCGGTGTGCCGCCCCGCATTGCATAACCATGTGTAACAAAACATCACACGTGCCCTGAACAACGCTGTTTCAGCCAAAGTCCACCTAACCACAGACACGTGGACAAGTGCTTGTGGGCAAGGCCACAACATCTCGTTGACGGCACACTGGGTTAATATTGTGGAAGCTGGGACCCAGTCTGAGCGAGGGACGGAACACGTCCTTCCCACACCAAGGTTTGCAGGCCCTACCTCAGTCAGGATTTCACCCACACTCTACAGCTCCGGAATGTCATGCTCCTCAGCCTCCTCCTCCTGCGCATCCTCATCCACTTTACACTCCACACCAGTCCCAAGCTGGAAGCACTGCAGCACTGCCTCGGCGAAGCAGCAACAGCCTGTGCTGAAGCTAATCTGCATAGGTGACAAACCCCACAATGCAGAAGAGGTGTGGACAGCTCTGAAACAGCAGGCAGATCATTGGCTCACACCTCTGAACCTAAAGCCAGGAAAGGTCGTGTGTGACAATGGCCGGAACCTGGTGGCGGCTTTGAGGCGAGGCCAGCTGACACATGTTCCATGCGTGGCCCATGTGCTCAACCTTGTGGTTCAGTGGTTTCTAAAGTCATACCCAGAGCTGTCTGATCTGCTGGTAAAATTTTGCCGCCTGTCTGCCCATTTTCGAAAGTCACCTACTGCTTCAGCCGGCCTTGCCGGCTTTCAGCGCCGTTTGCGTCTTCCAGCTCACAGACTGGTGTGTGATGTCCCCACGCGTTGGAATTCAACTCTGCACATGTTGGTCAGGATATGTGAGCAGAAGAGGGCAGTTGTTGAGTACCTACATCACCTAAGCCATCGGGAAATGGGTCAAACTCCACACATAACACCTGAGGAGTGGAGATGGATGTCCGACTTATGTACCATCCTCCAAAACTTTGAGGACTCCACCAAGATGGTGAGCGACGATGACGCCATTATTAGCGTCACCATACCGCTTCTCTGCCTTCTAAAACGGTCTCTGCTCAAAAACAAACATGATGCATTGCAGGCGGAGCGCGATGAGTTGGAGCAAGAAACAGTAGTGGGTGTGGGTGATAACACACAGCCCAGCCTCGTCTCATCACAACGTGCAGTGGAGGACTATGACGAGGAGGAGGATGAAGACATGGAGCAACTCTCTGCCCAAATTGAGGATATGACATGCACACCAATCATATCCTCGGTTCAGCGTGGCTGGCCAGAGGACAGGGTAGATGAGGAGGAGGAGGAGGAGGACAGCATGTTCAGTCATCGTGTTGGTCAGGATACTGAAGTGATGGCTGTTAAGAGTCTGGCGCACATGGCTGACTTTATGGTAAGCTGCCTGTCTCGTGACCCTCGCGTTAAGAACATCTTGGCCGACAATTATTACTGGTTGGCAACACTGTTAGACCCACGCTACAAGGAGAACTTTATGTCTCTTATTCTCGAGGAGGAGAGGTCAGCCAAAATGCAGCAGTTCCGGAAGGCCATAGTGATGGAAGTAGGCAAAGCATTCCCCTCACAAAACGCTAGCGGCATAGGTCAGGAATCAGTGGACAACCAAGGCGTACAGCCGAGAGGGGCACAAGTCCAATCCGCCAGAGGTAGGGGAACAGTCTTTAAGATGTCGGACAGTTTTCTCAGCCCCTCACGTACCACAGCCCCTGAGGTGCGGGGTAGTGCCACAAGAAATCCTAAATTTGCCCAGATGCTCAAGGAGTACCTTGCAGATCGAACAACTGTACTCCGACATTCCTCTGTGCCTTACAATTATTGGGTATCCAAGCTGGACACGTGGCATGAATTGGCTCTCTACGCCTTGGAAGTCCTGGCCTGCCCTGCCGCTAGCGTTTTGTCAGAGCGCGTTTTTAGTGCCACAGGTGGAATCATTACAGATAAACGCACCCGCCTGTCAACTGAAAATGCTGACTGGCTGACTCTGATCAAGATGAACAAGGGTTGGATTGGGCCAGACTTCACCACACCACTAGCAAATGAGAGCGGACTTTAAAGTTTGTAACGGGAATTTGCCATGTACATCCACTCACCCATGGGTACACACTTCTGGAGTTTGGCTAATCGCTGGACTGCTCCTCCTTCTCCTCATGCGCCACCATGATGACCGTTACAATAGTTAGGCCGTTGTTTCAGGTATACCCCCAGTGGTAATTTTTTTCGCCCATTCTTTCAGAATGGGCATTACAACGACAGGAGACCCACTCCTTTGCAATGGGAACAATGTTTTGAGACCCTCATGCACGTCTCTATCCAGGGACAATGTGGAGCCTCCCAATTTTTTGGCTGCCCTGCCTAAGGGCTATACTACAATAGACCCACTTCCTTACAATGGGCACTTCAGGTTTACAGGCCCTCATGCACGTCTCTATCCAGGGACAATGTGGAGCCTCCCAATTTTTGGCTGCCCTGCCTAAGGGCTATACTACAATAGACCCACTTCCTTACAATGGGCACTTCAGGTTTACAGGCCCTCATGCACGTCTGTATGCAGGGGCATTGGTGAACCTCACAATTTTGGACTGCCCTGGCAAAGGAAAATACTACAAAGACTCACTTCCTCAAAATGGGCACATTAGACTCAAGAGGCCTTCATGTACGTCTCTTCTCAGGGACATCGGAGTGCCACACAATGTTTTCACGTAAAATCTTTCATGTAATTTCCAAAAGTAACATACACCAGCTCTATCTCACTATTGGGTATGTGCCCTTAACATTTCCGCCATGAAAATTCATTTTGGTGTCATTTTGGAAGGTTTTCTAGTGAGTCCGTAAAAATGGCGTAAAACTCGGACAAAATTGTTCACAGCTGTGACTTTTGAGTGATAAATGCTTCAAGGGGTCTTCCCCATGCTGTTGCCATGTCATTTGAGCACTCTTCTGAGACTTTTGTGACATTTTTAGGGTTTCTACATGCTGCCGAGGGGTCATTTCATAAAAATACTCGGGTCTCCCATAGGATAACATTGGGCTCGGTGCTCGGGCCGAGTACACGAGTATCTTGGGATGCTCGGCCCCAGCCTCGAGCACCCGAGCTTTTTGGTACTCGCTCACCACTAATACTGTATATACACATTTATTATTTTTTACTTGTGGAACTCTATTCTACATTATGTATGCAATCCTCAGGGAGTTATAACCTACCTACCCTGCCCCACTGTATCTTAGAAAGATTTATTAACAAAAAATTGATCACAAGGTGTCTCAATGCTGATCCATACGGTGATCATCTGTAACTGGTAGCGCAACAGTAAGGGCACATTTGTACTGAAAGATTTCTAGAAAAGTACATTTCCCAATAATCTTGTAGTGTAAACAGGCTGCCGATCACTGGATGAATGAACAAAACGCAAATGACTTTTTATTATCTTTTTCTTGTGGCACATTTTTATGGATAAACAGGACTCGTGCTGCCAAGAACAATGGCAGACTATGCTCACTGAGCCATCTACTAGAGATCATTCAGGGCGTATCACTAAGAGCGATCTATGAGTGTAAACATGTTTTTCAAAGACAGCCGATCAGCAAAAAAGATGGTCAGTTTATAAACGATCTTTGTATTCAATTTTTCTGCAGCATTACTAACGGAGAAATGAAGCTCCACATAGAGCCCATTAAACCCAATGGGTTGTCTATGTAGTTTAACACAGGACAGGTCCTCCACATCAAGACGTGTTTTCTACCCTTGTCAAGAAATGAGGATCCTAAACACATTGCCCCCAATAATCAGAATTCTCTAATAAGGCATGTGAAAATTGCTTTTCTAAACTAGATGACCCCATCAGACAAGCCTCCTGTCATGTATCTGCATACATTGAAGTGGAGAAATGGATATTTGCAGAACAATCTAGAGCTTACCTTTTTAGTTGCACATTGGTATAAATATATCTTGCTAGCTTTAATTAATAACTATGTACGTTACAATTACCAGTAATTGCCAGGCTGGATTAGTCACAATCGAGGAGCTGTGGAAAGGCCATGCAGGCTGGGACCTTACAATAAGACTCACATGGCGGTTTACATATTTTATACATTTTCTAATTCTATTATCCACTTGACAATTTATCAAGCATTTTAATTATCTTGGGAATATTATTTTGCACCCTATATGTCAGGTGACCTTATGGGGTAATAGTGCTGGCAGTGGAGACCGGGAGTGTGAACCGGCAGCATGGCCTTGGGTAAGACACAAGTCTAATCCAGGTTTGATTAGTGAATGGCCTGTACGAGCAAGCATGCCTGCTTTTATATTCTTGAATAGAGAACAAAGCATTTGCAAATCCATCATTATAATTTTCTTATTAAATTACATGTTTTCTATTTCATGACGGAGCAAGTCAAGGTAAGCTTCATTAAGGGACCTTGAGGCTAGAAGTGATATGTAAACCCGATAGTGAATAAAAATTATGGAATCACTGTTTAATAAAAGTAAAAAGCTCCTTGAATGATATAATGGCTTAAATGATGATTCTGAAAGAGATTTGTTATTCAACGGTGCATTATAAAGTAGAGATGTGGAGGCCTCTTCGTCAAGACGGGTCAGTTTGTGGCCATTTGTGTTACAGAACAAGTGTCTTTTCATCGGATTATAAAAGAGAACGTAATTTATGAGGGTAGTAGAAGCAATGTCTGTAGGATGGCTCTGCATGCAGAAAGGCAATATATCTCTCCATAATATGCATAGAGTAAGCTGTGATGTAATACAGTGTGTGGTGGGTGCATTCCTACACAGGGAAATCAGAAGAGAAGAGAGGCACAATAGTCCTGATGGAAAACGATGAAAATTGTGTAGGGATTGTGTATACACTTAGGTTTTACAGACAGACATAAATATTAATGAAGAATCTGCAAGGAATGCAGGAATGATTTACAATACTGGAGTAAAGGAACAATTACGGTATACTGATTACAAAAATGTGTCCCATAGGGAATTTAGCTTCACAACATACAACAACCAGTGAGATTCAATCTTAGGATATATACATATTGTGAGATGGCGACCAGCTACATTGCTAATGGCCGGAATGTACCATATAAGTGGAGTGAACATAGAGTTTTCATACTGGTACTTGTAGTGCCAAATGTTTCTGCTAAGGTATTCTCAGGGCAGGTTCACAGGTGGTTGAGGAGGTGGGTGGTTCTGGCCAACTACATACCCCGCCCATGAGTGTGTTTGAGATGTGGCTGATAGGCCACATGGTTTTTTAATGGAGTCTGTTGTTTGGCACATGGCAGACTGTGGAGTCTGAAGAGGCTGTGTGTGAGAGGCCTCTGACAGACTGCAGCCAGCAGAGATTGTGCTGGGTTGTTGAAGGAGCCCCTGGGAGGGATCCTGTTTGTTTGAAGAAGCTGCCAGGCTTCCATGAAGAAACCTCATGGAAAGAAAGGTCTGTGGACTCACATTCGTGAATGTGTGGAGAGACTGCTAATCTCTGAGAGGTAGGAACCTGTGTAAGGAACATAGCTGAGGGAAGTCACCCTGTGTTGAGAATCTGGCAAGAGGCAGACTGAGAGAGACTGCCTGGAGGCAGAGTGTGTGTGAAAAGCAGCCTGTGTGGAGAGGCTGCTCCAGTGCACGGAGGTATTGAGGCCTGTCTGGATACCACTGAGGAAAGTGAATCCAAACCTGTGTGGGCAAACCATTGAATTAACGGACTGGAAAACCATGAGTGTGACGCCAGTAAGCCATGTGTCCCTTTTATGAAGAAATTTTTGTTTGTTATGTACCCGGAGTGTGGTTTATGTCTTGTTTAATTTGTTTGCTGGACTTTATTTGAACTGTGTGTTCTCCTACGCTACCTTGCATTACAGCAAGAGCGAATAAAAAGCCCCATGTTGTGGTGTGTGAACTGGGTGCAATCTCACTATATATATATATATACTGATATATATATATATATATATATATATATATACATATATATATATACTGTGTATATATAGCTTCAAATGGTACTTGAAAACCCATCTCTTTAAATGTTCCTACAGTCTGCAATAACACCACTGTCTCCACACCACCGCCAGAGCTTCCACTTTACCACCACAGGAGCTGCCTCATTTCCACAGCTACTGTCTTCTCCCCATTATCCTATAGAATGTAAGCCCACAAGGGCAGGACCCTTTATAGTGCTTTATAAATATTATTATTATTATTATTATTATTATGTATATCACTGTATATAATATATAATATTCAGTATATCACAACAATGTGTACACCCCTCACATTTTTGTAAATATTTTATGTTATCTTTTCATGGGACAACACTGAAGATATGACACTTTAATAGAATGTAAAGTAGTAAGTGCACAGGTTGTATAACAGTGTAAGTTTGGTGTCCTCTAAATAACTCAACACACAGTAATTAATTTCTAAGCTGTTGGCAACAAATGCGAGATTACCCCTAAGTGAAAAGGGCCAAATTGCAGCCTATTTGCCATTTTCCCTCTCCGGTGTCATGTGACTCATTAGTGTTACAAGATTTCAGGGGTGAATGGGGAGCAGGTGTTAAATTTGCTGTTACCTCTGACACACTTTGTTATACTGGTCACTGGAAGATCAACATGGCACCTCATGGCAAAGAATTCTCTGAGAATCTAAAAAGAAATGTATTGCTCTACATAAAGATTGCTGTTACCCTGAAACTAAGCTGCAGCACGGTGGCCAAGATCATACAGCAGTTTAACAAGACAAGTTCTACTCAGAACAGACCAATGAAGTTGAGTGCATGGGTGACGCCCCTGACCTAATCAGGATGTCACAGGGAACTGCACTCCTTTCTCTTATGGTGCAGAACTCACCCTCTATGGTTCTGGGATCCTAACCTTTGGCATTGCTTCCATCAGCATTCAAATCCTAACCACATCTCACACCACACCCTGTCAGGCACACCATTGGGTGGTCTAGCTGGAAAAAGGCCACCCACCTAGGGATCAGATAGACTGGTGGGAGGGACATAGTCAGTTTGGAAATGGCCCTCAGAGAGGGAGGAGCTGAGGGAGTTGTAGCTCCCTGGGAGACTTTGGTTCGGTCGCAAATGGTGGTCTGGAACCGGAGGATTCGGAGACCCGATCGCAGGGTATTGGAGAAGGGTGCCCAGACTTAGTTTTAGAGAATGGTCGGCACCGGAAAATCTAGGAACTGGATCAGTACCAAGCACGGCAGGGTACTGGACCCTAGATCAGGGAGTAGCTTCACGCAACCTGATAATTAACCTGTGGAGGATAGTCTCTTTATGAACTTTCTCCAAGTGCTCAGAGATCGAAGTCACCAACACAACGAGGGAATAGGGCTTCCCAGCTTATGCGGCCCACTGAAATGCCCAGTGTCATCCATCGAGAGCACAGCTCCTCTATTTAATCGTAGGGAACAAGACCCCAAAATCTTCAGGCCAAGGGGTCACTCAGAAACGTCTAAACATAGTAGATAGAGGCAGGTCCAGAACCATCAGCAATACCATCGGGGATGGACTCCCAGATGAGCTCCCCCGAGTTACAGTGGCACCCAGAGACTTGGTTTACTCCTTTGTCAGAGTCTGCTTAATGGTCGCACCAACATCCACATGACCTGAGTGAATACGCTGCTCTCCACTGCTTCTGCCTGCCTGGCCTGCACCACGCTCCCCTATATCTCCACCATCCAAAGTCCCGGGGCCTCACTTACCCGTGGAGGGAACACCATCTGGCTGCCCCGCTCCATCTCCCACGGGTACTCCCATCGGCAGCGACGGTACTCACCTTACCGCGAACCATGGGTGGCGTCACGAACACTAACCCCCCTGTAAATAATCCCCCTTTTTATTTTCGAGTGGCCGTAAGCCCCCGGATCCAGAGACCCTCGAGACACAGCAACCCCGGATCCGAGCAGTCCGACTGCTGCAAGGGCGGTACACCTCAAAAACTTTGGCATCAGAAACATGATTCAGACTAGACTCACTAACCTGGGTGACATGCGCCTTGGAAAATCAAAGCTGCGTTGTTGAAATTCAATTCCCGCCATTTTCCACCATTTTTGGCGCCAAAATGCCATCTACCCGACCAAAAGACCGAGCAACTCTGCAGGAGTAAGCGGACGCAGTTCCTCTACATACTGAACCACTGGAGGGAGGAGATGAGGAGCCTGGCTATGGCAGTACGGTCCCGTGAGTTGGAGGCCCCGCGTGTGGAGCGGATAAGCAGCTACCCAATTCCGGTTGACCCGGCCTACCCGGCCGTGGGATCCAGTCTGCCACCGCGATCACTCAGCCACCATAACCCTTGCCCTCGGCAGATGCCGAGCCACTACCCCCAACACTGGCTGCGGCACCTCCAGCCCCAATTGAAAGCGAACAGGCCGCAATGCCTCTGGCCTCACCACCGACCAGACCAAACCCGGCCATATCACCGGGCCCATACCTTGGTACAGAGCACCCGGACTCTGCAGTCCCAGCTGCAGAAAAGCCAGTTTTTTCATCTACCACAGCGGAGGCGGAGCCTGTTGAGATGCCAGCTCCACCGCCGCGTGGCCTCCCGGTAGCTGCCAGGGCCGCAGGAGTCCACTTATGGCCAGTTCCCATAGAGGAGGCGGAGCCTAACGCCAACGCCCCCTATTGGGAAAGACAGCAGCAACGAATGCACACTGAGATTGCCTGCAGAGAGCGGCGCTGGCAGGAGATCGTCGCCCGCACCAACCAAGAAAAAGACCACCTGAGAAAAGCCACCTTCCGGGTCAGACGTCCCCGGTACCGTGGCGTGGTTGATCGCTTTTACCCCATTAATGGGTGGGGATTCATCGCGGAGTCGGGCTTTGCTGCTGGGGTGTTTGTCTCTAGGAGGGATGTGGCCGAACACCTTCCAAGGGGATACCCGGACCGGAACCTGACACCAGGTGACATGGTCTCATATTGCGGGCATTGTGGGGAGCGGGGCTGGTACACCATGGAGGTTGGTTAAGAAGCATGTGATGATGGGCGACCGGGTCATGCCAGCTCCCGCCACTGCCCCCGACTATAAAGAATGACAGTAGTGGAACCTGGCTACTTTAATGTTTTAGGTTCTGTTGTATGTTAATGTGAACTGTTGCAAAATGCTGACTGATTGACAATCACCCAAATATGTCACCTGATTTTAGAAGTTATAATGTTTGCACCTGGTGCATGGACCCGGTTTTATCCCTCCCTTGTTATTACACATGGACCATGGCTGCAGGACTGGCAGCAGCCAGCATGAACTTGTGCTTATTGAATATATATTTGCGCCCCATGCGCCTATCAGAGTCGTCTTTTACACCTCCGGAACTTCAACACTGTCACCAGGGACTGCCAAGGTGCCTGGAAAAGGGGTGTTCACCAGGATTAGAGGTGGCATCAAGGATCTAGGTTCTTTGGGTGGCGGATTGAAGGGAGAGGGACAATGGGAATGGACTGTCGCAGGAAAGGTAGCATTCCCCGTTGTTTTTAGTAATTGAACTCTGAGAGTTAAGTAACATTTAAGTATATTGCCTCCCCTGTGAGGGATGAATGAGTATGCATAACTTATTTTCTTTCTTTCAGTTAAAAAAAAAAAAATAAATCCTCTGGCTGTCCTGTAGCTCGAGGACGAGTTACGTTTAACCAAGAGGGAATGTGACACCCCTGACCTAATCAGGATGTTACAGGGAACTGCACTCCTTTCTCTTATGGTGCAGAACTCACCCTCCATGGTTCAGGGATCCTAACCTTTGGTATTGCTTCCATTAGCATTCAAATCCTAACCACACCTCACACCACACCCTGTCAGGCACACCAGTGGGTGGTCTAGCTGGAAAAGGGCCACCCACCTAGGGGTCAGATAGACTGGTGGGAGGGACATAGTCAGTTTGGAAGTAGCCCTCAGAGTGAGGAGCTGAGGGAGTTATAGCTCCTTGGGAGACTTTGGTTAGGTCGCAGACGGTGGTCTGGGACCGGAGAATTCGGAGACCTGGTCAAAGGGTATTGGAGAAGGGTGCCCAGACTTAGTTTTGGCATCGGAATACCTAGTAACCGGACCGATACCGAGCACGGTGAGGTACTGGACCCTAGATCAGGGAGTAGCTTCACGAAACCTGATAATTAACCTGTGGAGGATAGTCTCTTTATGAACTTTCCCCAAGAGCTCAATGATCGAAGGCACCAACACAACGAGGGGATAGGGCTTCCCAGCTTATATGTCCCACTGAAATCCCAAGTGTCAGCCATCGAGAGCACAGCTCCTCTATTTAATCGTAGGGAGGGAGACCCCAAAAGCTTCAGGCCAAGGGGTCACTCAGAAACTTCTAAACATAGTGCATGGAGGCAGGTCCAGAACCATCTGGAATACCAACGAGGACGGACTCCTGGACGAGCTCCCCCGAGTTGCAGCGGCACCCAGAGACTTGGTTTACTTCTGTGTCAGAGTCTGCTTAATGGCCGCACCAACATCCACATGGCGTGAGTGAGTATGCTGCTCTCCCCTGTTTCTGCCTGCCTAGCCTGCACCATGCTCCCCTACATCTCCACCATCCAGAGTCCCGGGGCCTACCCCACCCATGGAGGGAATGTCATCTGGCTGCCCCGCTCCATCTCCCATGGGTACTCCCATCGGCAGCGGCGGTACTCACCTTACCGTGAACCATGGGTGGTGTCACAAACACTAACCCCCCTGTAACTAGTCCCCCTTTTTATTTTTGAGTGGCCGTAAGCCCCCGGGTCTGGAGACCCTCGAGCCACAACAACCCCGGATCTGAGCAGTCCGACTGCTGCAGGGGCGGTACACATGTGCTCAGCGTTATATCCAGATGTTGTAATTTCAGAATAGATGTATGAGTGCTGCCAGCATTGCTGCAGAGGTTAAATATTTGGTATCCCTGTGTTTAGAAATGTCTGAGTTATCAAAATATAAAATAAATTAATCAGATCGGTAAACAGCATGATGGAAAAAAAATCAAAACTACATAATTCCGTCTTTTTTGGCATCCGCAACATTACAATAATATTGAATAAGAGGCGATCAAAAAATTGCATATTCCCAAAAATGGTATCAGTAAAAACATCAGCTTAGGGCGCAAAAAATAAATTATTACAAATATTCTTCCCTGGTAAAGTTGGGAGTACCAAATATATTATTGCAGCCTATGTGCACCGAGCAATTTACTACAGACAGTTTTAGATTGCATCATATCCCGCAGTCTGTCTGTGTAACCATGCATGTAAACAACTGCTAATCGGTAAATATTTACCGTTTGGCTGTCGTTTTGTGCCACCAGTCGATCCGTATAAACAAACCTACTATTGACTATAAAACATCACCGCACTATATCAACTGCCTAGTGCCTACCAGGAAAATCGCAAAAAGATATTTCCTTTGATTAAGGAATTTACATTGCTTCTTTTTTCATTCTTCGTCAGTAACAGATAACAATCTTTTATTTTTATATTACTAGCTTCTGTTCTGACATTGCCCTGTATAATTGATCTTCAATTGTTCTGAACCTGTTTCACCCAAGGCTTCATAATAAGCAGAGAGAGAGACGAGCAAGTTTTCCTTTAATGTCAAACTAAAGTAAAAACTTTAAAAGAAAGACTTGTCCTTTTTCTATCTTTGATCTAAACTCAAGTAGTCACAAATCAAATATTACACAAAATGAAGTGCACACTTGCAAAATCTTTCCAAAATTGCAAAAGTGTTTGGCAGTGATTTGTAGCAGAGAGAGAGGAGAAAAGACACAGCTCTAACCTCTTCTGCACATACAGTATATTTTATTGAAATATTACATGTATGAACTGTATTTCTTTTGATCCAAAGGGAAAGTCACTACTAGAGGAGTCAGGAGGGAAAGCTACTGGAAAAAGGAGTACTGAACCAACAGCTATCTGATTTTTTTCGGCGTCCTATGACTTGCCAAAGACATAAGATGATAGATGTTGACTGAATTTGGCTAAGCAGACAATTGTTTCCCTGTATCTTAACCGACATGTTTGTTTTAATAGGAAGAGGAAAACAAATTTCAGATACTCTAGAGCAGTGTTTCTCAACTCCAGTCCTCAAGACCCACCAACAGATCATGTTTTCAAGTTTTCCTCAATATTAGACAGGGAATAATTCCATCACCTGTGCAACTTTAAGGAAATCCTGAACACTTGATTGAGGAAAACCTAAAAACATGATTGTTGGGTGGGTCTTGAGGACTGGAGTTGAGAAACACTGCTCTAGAGGTACAGAGGATTAGAAATTTGAAAATCAATTAGTCCTCTGATGCCTGTCGAATGGTTATCAAATACAAAATATTTTGGATCCAGCGATCTTGGCAGGCGTCACCAATATTGAACGCTTATGCATGGTCCTTTTATAGTAGGTTATAGACTACTGATTGTCTGATTCTATTTGTAGAGGAATTTAGACCCTGATTGATAATTTGTTTTTTGTAAGTCACTTTTTTTGTTTGTTTTTGCACCAAATTAACCAACGTAGACGCAAAATATATGATAAACTGCCTCAGTTTCAAAAATGTTTATATTTTGTGGCAGGATCCTTTAAACTATATTTAAAATGTCTAGAGCTAAAGTGCAATTGTCAAACTTTTTATGACATATCAAAACATTGCAAATGATGAATAAAACATAAACATTGGAATAACCAAAATCATGCCCGTAATAGCAAACTAAAAGCAAAACAAAAACAAATGAAAACAAGTAAACAAAAGTTGAAACTTCAAAAAATGCATGATTACATTGAGACATTCCATTTTCACGTATGTGTTTTGTTTCTGGGCTGTTTATGGATAGAACATGTACTCATTATTATCTATGAAACTTCATATGTTCATGTTTTGTAGACCATGTCCACAAAAAAAATCACGGACTCATGTCTGCCTTTAATCCTTATCATGGATGAAAATTATCCATTGAGGTATATGGGTCCATGACTGCGCAATTGTACCATAAATGTACAATCCGTGTGCTGTCCACGAATAACTTTGTATTCTATTTATTTTCTAATATGTTAAACACTGATTATAAAAATTGACAAACTAACCAAACACTGATGAGCATCTGATCAAAAACAATGATGACCATTTTTTACATATGTGAAAAGTCACTGATGTCTGATGCAACGGATGCCGTTCAACGCAAGTGTGAAACTAGCCTAAGGCGTTAGAACCATTTTTACTCCAGAATAAAATGAGCAAAAACAATGAATTGGCCAATTACTTATTTCAAGTTTTGACTGCAATACAGAAGATAATCAGAAATGCTTTTTTTCTGTATAGCACTTCTGGAGGCAAAAGAACAAGTGATTAAATAATACTTTATTATATTATTATGAAAAAGGACATCCAAAAAGTAAAATGACAATATGCTATGTTATAATCTTCTATGCTAATTGAATTCTTGGACCAGCTTATAGACTATTAGAGAATGCTAACATGCGGCATATCCAATGTGTGAACATACTCCTAGAACATCCAATTGACTGTAACTGATTGTATCATTGCCTTCAGATTACAATAATCACATTTTCAAAAGATTACCTGTTAGTATCAAGAAGAAACAGTGAATGAATGGTGGAACAAAATGACCGGTCTTTTCTAGGTACAGTTGTAATCATGAATATTTATGGCTAGTTTAAGACATGAACAAAGAATAATTAAAACCATAATTTACTCACTGTAGACAAAAAAGTGAAGAGCAGCTGTGCTTAAGCATCATACATGTTTCATACCTACACTTACAATACACACCATCTGGAGGATTCTTCCTACCGGTTTGATAAACACTTTTGTCCATTCTTGCTACTTATTTTTTTAAGAAACAACTTAAATGATGTTCAGATGAGAAAGATAACAAAAATCAGAAATATCTAAAACAATGCAAAATAATTTAAAAGGAAATCTCACAATGAGTAGTTTATAAAGACTTGAGGGGTTCGGCTATTGTACATTATGGCATTCCACAACATAACTCGGGGAGTAGGACTCGTGTGAAGGTCCTCATGAAGGCCTTTTCATGGTATTGCCCACATTATTCTAAGTTTATAACTAAGCTGCAAGTGTAGGGAGCTTAAACAACGTTTTTGTGTCTCTCTCTTAAATCATTTGACATGACACGCACATGGTCTTTACGCCAAACTACCAATGTGTCCAAGACTCATCGCTGAAGAGGACAGTCCTTTCTTCCAGACTCGATTGCCATATTGCACTGTGCCATGATAGTTTATGAGAGTGATATTGTGAGGTCAATGGAATTCCTATAGCTGTATGTCTGTCTCGTAGCCCAGTGTCATGCAAATGTCTTCTGAAGGTTTATGTAGGCAATGCCTTAAGTTTGGTATGTCATGTTCAATTTCTCTTGTAAAACAGAATGGATAAATTGTAGAACCTGTGGTTTGGCCATCTCTCGTAAGTGTCCCAGGAGCAGTTTTTAAACACGACAATGGTAGGTCGCATGTTGCTCATGCTACTGGGAACAACCTGCATGGGCTAAAAGTGCAAACATGGCCTGCAGCATCGCCTGACTTGTCTCACATCAAGCAAATCTGGTATGCCACTGGATGGCAAGTTCAAAGGGAGCTGCATGCAGTGGATCTTAATCATTTGTGTGCACAAGTGCAGAACATTTCTTAGATAACCATTAATAACCTCACCGATAACGGCCAAGGCGTGTACGTACATCTAGTTCTGCATTTGTTGTTCCTACTTGATGCTAAATAAATTGATATGTTTTTAAACATCTTGTTTCTATTTTTTCAGCATTTGCATATTATTAACATGTATATGAATCTTGTGATTTTCATAATTCCATGACTTTTCCTTCTTGTTATTGCAAAAACTATAGATATATCACAATATTCTGTCTAATTTTAATAGTATTAAAAATTATAAAAATAAAGGCAAACAGTTAAATACAAGAAAACACACATGCAATGTTCAGCCATACAGATGCACCAATACTAACTGTATACAGACTTGCACATTTATACACACTCACTGCATACAGTCATTGGTTTACAAGCACTTTAACCACATTCATTAAAAAAATAAGTCTTCGCAATTCCTGACATTTAATCCTAGTACACATTCTCTGTTTTCGGTCAGTTAGAATCACTATTATAGTTCAAGAATGTTAGATGTCAAACTAATAATAGAGACAATGATTTCAGCTTTTATTTCTTTTATTACATTTCCAGTGGCTCAGAAGTATATATATGCATGGTTAGCATTGAGCTGGGTCAAGTATTTCAGGTAGCCTCATTATTTTTGCTCATTTTATTGCTGGAGTACCTAATACCAGTGATGAGCAGACCTGTAGAAGTTCAGGTTTGCTAGGTTAAGCTGTACTTTAGTTCAAAGTTCTGTTTGGGACCCGGATTTGACCCCGGATCCCATGTAAATCAATGGAGACCCAAACTTCTATGCTGTAAAATGGCTGTTAAATAGTCATAGTAAGAGCTAGGAGGATGCAGAAGGACGCAAAACGGGGAAATTGCCCTGCACACAAATATGAATAGGAAATAATTTTTAAAGAAAATGATGTAGGGTCCTGCCTATTTTTGATAACCAGTGTAGATAAAGCAGGCAACTGTGGGGTGCAACACTCAGCTGTCAGCTTTACCTTGACTGATGATCAGAAATAGAGGAGATTCAACTTCGTTTTTTTAAAGTATTGAAATAAATAAATTTAAAACATGCAGTAGGCTCTTCCCTATTTCTTTTATAACTAGCTAACATAAAGCAGACAGCTGAGGGCTGGTATTATCAGGCTGGGAGGTCTCTTGGTTCTTTGGCCTCCCCAACCCCAAAAGTGGCACATCCACTAGATACACCAATTCTGGTGCTTTGACAAGCTCTTCTCAATTGCCCTGGTGTGGTAGCAATCGGGTAATACTTTTGGGGTTGATTTCAGATGTGAATTGAGAAATGCCATCAAGACAAGGGGTTTGTAATGGATAGGCGTCTATCAGACACCTCTAGTACTAAGGGTACCGTCTCACTAAACGACGTACCAGCGATTCCGACCACGATATGACCTGGTCAGGATCGCTGGTGTGTTGCTACATGGTCGCTGGTGAGCTGTCAATCAGGCAGATCTCACCAGCGACTAGTGACCAGCCACCAGCCAGCAGCAACTCGTGGAGACAATGCTGCGCTTGGTAACCAAGGTAAATATCGGGTAAGGAAGCAAAATGCTTTGCTTGGTTACCTGATATTTACCCTGGTTACCAGTGCACACTGCTTAGCACTGGCTCCCTGCACTCTTAGCCAGGGTACACATCGGGTTACTAAGCAAAGCGCTTTGCTTAGTTACCCGATGTGTACTCTGGCTACGTGTGCAGGGAGCCAGCACTGAGAGCGGCGTACGCTAGTAACCAAGGTAAATATCGGATAACCAAGCAAAGTGCTTCACTTGGTTACCCGATGTGTACCTTGGTTACCAGTGTCCGCAGCTTCCAGACGTTGGCTCCCTGCACATTCAGATCATTGCTCTCTCGCTGTCAAACACAGCGATGTGTGCTTCACAGCGGGAGAGCAACGAGCAAAAAATGAACCAGAGCAGTGTGTGATGATCAGCGATTTGACAGTAGGGGCCAGGTTGCTGCTCAGTGTCACACACAGCGAGATCGCTAATGAGGTCACTGGTGCGTCACAAAACCTGTGACTCAGCAGCGATCTCGCTAGCGATCTCGCTATGTGAGAAGTACCCTTAACTCAGTAAGTATAGATAACACATCGTTGAACTCTGTGTGCCAGTGTCTATCTCTTGCTGTTGCTGTCTTCAGATTACATAGCAAAAACCTGCTGACAGATTCCCTTTAATCCTCAGCATTGATTTTTTTATGATGTTCAATATTAAGTGAATAGAATCCCTAATGGGTGAAAATTCAGTATATCAGAGCTAACACCCTTCTGCATTGGCCACGATTAATTTTAACACGGCCAATTAACCCTCTAGATGCCACTGTGAACTGATACAGTGGCATTTAGATGGTGAACAGAGAAAGAGGACACCCTCATTAACCATAATGGGACCCCATGATCGTAATGAAATAAAATGTCAATTTTTTTTAAAAAAATCACTGAAGACAGAAGCTACTTAGGTAAATAATAGTCCCTTGGCATGACTAAAGCACAAAAAAGTGAATAAATCCAGCACCAGCAATAAATTGGAATTAAAACAGTTTATTAAACAAACAAACAAAAGCCTCTCATATAGGTAGCTGGGATATGTATTAAGAACAAGGAAAAGTTAACGCTTTTCAACAAAAAAAGCTCTTACTCTGGATTCCAGCAAAAAAATCACTCACATTTCCTATTGACTTGCATTATACTCGCTATTCATAACCAATATGCGAGTATTACACAGTACTCCTTCCGAATATCGTGAACACAAATATTTCAATACTCGCTCAACTCTAGTGTCCACTAGTGCTTGTTGATATGAAATGTGTGTGATCTTTGGACCAAAAAAATGGAAGTATCACATGCCATAACAGCACTGACTGCACACAACTAGCTCCTAGAAAAATGTTCCTTCCCTTGGATTTTTAAGTAGAGGACTGCAGTGCACACTGTGACGTTCAATGCCTTTTCTAGCTGGAAGACTTGGCCTGTAATGAAGATTCTGAAGGGAATTCATTTAATGGTAGAATGAGGAAGTGAAAAGGCCTCAAGGTCTGGATAACAGGTGTAAGGGCAGAGGGTCAGGTAAGCAATGAGGTGAGTATGATTATTTTAAAACTATTTGCTGGGCTTTTATGGTTCAATCAAATGGTGACCACAGCTGCCCACAATTTTGCTAAATATGCACTAAGCATATTGCAGAAAATCCTTTATGGCGCACTGCCCCATCTCTGTCTCTGCTACTCAAAAGACACACCACAAGTGGTCGAAACTGAGTCCCTGGCAGTGGATGTGCTGGCCCATGGTGAGCCCGCTCAATAGAAAAGAAAGGCAACAATTTAGCATCCAAGACTCGATAAACATATAGGGGTCCCCTCCTGCCAATCGCTCTGGGACCCCCAGAATCCGTAAGTTTTTGCGGCATAGTCTGTTCTCCAGGTTCTCCTCCCTCTGAGACCACAGGTTTGCTACTTTTTCCAGGTAGCTAAGCTGCCCCGCAACCAGTGCGCATTATCCTCCAAAGTGTAAAACTTGGTCTCAGTCTTCTTAACTCTCTCCCTGAGATTCTGCAGGTCCAATCTGAGGAGGCCCACATCAATAAGCTGGGATACCTGTTTCAGCGTGGGCTCCTACTCCTCTCGCTGTTCCTCCTCATTTGGACCTTCCTTCTCCATCTCCTCCTCGCACATCATTACTGACACCTTGGCGCCATTTTGTGAGGAAGGCCTCGCAAACTTCCAGAGCTTTTTCAGCCTCTGTGTTCTGGCGTCTTCTATACATTTTATGGCTCTGAACGTTCCCAAGGTCAGAGGGAGTCACATGAGATATTTGGTTACCCAAATTTGGCAGGATAATGGCCACAATCTGTTATAGAGAATGGAGCTCCCTATAGGTGTGACTGCTCAAGTCGGCTGCTGGCCATGCCCCCTTGCAGAAAATCCTTAATCGGGAGAATGTTGTTTTTTTTTTTTTGTAAAATTCTAGGAGAGTTCCACTGTTATAAACTTGCTGAGCACTATTTTTTATCTATTGCCTAACCTCTTTGGCAGAAGTTACTTAGGTTTCACTTTTTTGCTGTGAGAATTGTAGAACTGCAACATTTTTACAGAAAAAAAAGCAACATGGTGTAATTATCTGAATGCACCTTTATAGTGCTGCCTCTTAAAGGGAATATGTCAGTAGGATCAACTCTCTTGAGTAGTGATGAGCGAACCAGGACTGTAAAAGTCCGGATCCACACGGGTTCCAAAGTATTTGAGCACCGACCCCAGGCCCGGCGTTCTCAGGGAACTCCGGGTAATGATCCGGGTCTGGTAACTCGGATAATTAAAAAAAAAAATAAAGGAAACATAAAGAAAAAAGGGGAAAGCAGGTGCATTATACTTACCGAGTCTCTCACACGGCTGTACACTTCTTTCGGGCCTGCTCATACTACTTCCAGGACTGCACATTATCCTTCATGCATATGCACTGCTTCCTCTACCCACCAGCAGTCAGATGTACCCCCACTGTTACGGTTGCTGTGGCTCTGGAGACTATGTCCGGATTTCTTGCTACTGCACATGTGCAAGCGCTGGAGACTAAGTCCTATCTTGGAGCCATTGCACATGTGCGGGTGACATCATCACTGACACGAGGTCACATGTCTCTGACACCTTCTAAGCTGATTGGCCGCTGGTCATGTGCTTGTGACACGTGGTCACATGTCTCTGACACCTTCTATGTCGATTGGTTGCTGGTCATGTGCTTGTGACGCTTTGCTTTGTGATAGGCCAGCGTGACGTCATTGCTGTCATTCTGGCAGCGGATTGGCTCTGGTGTCCTCCATCTTGGGCACAGAGTCTATATAAGATCCTGACGCACGCCGCCCGGCGCTCAGTCCTCTTGGTTCATGCATGAGAGTAGACGCTCTGTGCACGTTCCTCTAGGCATCTCTCTGTCTATGTTAGGTGAGCGCTACCGGGATAGCGTTTTTATACCTTACAGCTTCGGCTGCAGTCCGTATCCTTACCTCTTAGTGGAGCGGACATAGGCAGGTGCCTGAGGCACATGGTCCGGCTGGGCCTTCTGATTCTACTCGTAGGTGGACGTTGCCGCTAGGGTAACGTTCCTTATACTGCGTCTGGCAGTTGTTCGTATCCTCGCACACTAGGGGAGCGAACAGAGGTAGGAGCTTTGTGCTGCTTATGCTGCTGTCCGTCTCTTTTGCACCACTAGAAGAGCGGACCTAGGCAGGTGCCATATCTAGTGGTTCGTGTCCTCGCACACTAGTGGAGCGAGCGCAGGTAGGAGCTTTGTGCGGCTTACGCTGCTGTCCGTCTCTTTTGCACCACTAGAAGAGCGGACCTAGGCAGGTGCCATATCTAGTGGTTCGTGTCTTCGCACACTAGTGGAGCGAACGCAGGTAGGAGCTTTGTGCGGCTTACGCTGCTGTCCGTCTCCTGGCACCACTAGAGGAACGGACCTAGGTAGGTGCCATTTCCCACTCACTGCTTTTGTCTCTGTGATCTTTAACAGAGACCATTCCACACACCCTCCAAGTAAGGGAGGAATTGCTTTATTTTCTAATTATATTCCTCTGTGAGTTTAACAGAGGTATTGCACTCTGCACTTGTGCTATTATTTTTTACAGTGGCACACTTATATACCCCTTATCCTCTGCCATAGTCTGCAGCAGAGTCTTTGCACGGTGGACCCTGACTGTCTGACATTCCTTTAGGTTTTATTATCAGACAGCCCCCCGTAACATTAGGACTGAGCCAAGGGTCTGGCAGTTATGGCAGAATATCAGCAGTTACACCGTTACATACAAGTACTTGAGTCGCGGCTCAAGAGTATAGAGGATAAACCTCATACCATGGTGACATCTGCACATGATCCTCGACTTGCTCTGCCAAACAGAAAATCTGGCGATGCCAGATCATGTCGTGGTTTCATTAGTCAGTGTCAGATACACCTAGAGGTCAACTCTTCTCGCTTCTCTACGGAGAGGTCCAGAGTAGGCTTTATCATCTCCTTACTTCAGGACAAAGTCTTAGAATGGGCGACTTCCTTATGGGAGCGCTCTGATGTGGTTACTCTGAGACATCAAGACTTTCTTGATGCTCTTAAAGCGGTATTCATGGGTCCGCAGGTTACCCATGATGCGGCCCTGAGACTCTTATATCTATCTCAGGGTTCGTTATCCACTAGTTCTTATGCCATTGCTTTTAGAACTCTGGTGGCAGAACTAGATTGGCCAGAGAAGGTGTTGATTCCTATCTTCTGGAGAGGGTTGGCAGGCTATGTCAAGGATGCCCTTGCTACTCGTGAGGTCCCTGCTTCTCTGGAGGACTTGATCACAGTAGCAATGAGGATCGATGTACGCCATAGGGAACGTAGACTCGAGGTCTCTTCCTCACGCCCTAAGCATCGGGCTATTCCAGTTGTTGAGGGTCCACTACCATCTTCCTCAGCATCTGAAACATCTCCCACTACTATGGAGTTAGGTCATACATCCTCCAGACTACGCAAGTCTGGTCTTCCTATATGTTACGTATGTCGTCAGGCTGGGCACTATGCCAACAAGTGTTCTAGTCGTCAGGGAAACTCCCAGGCCTAGTAACCATTAGAGGGGGGTTACTAGAGACGTCTTCTGCACCCTCTAAGTGTAGTATCCCAGGTCAGCTCTCATTCTCTGAGAATACATGGCCTATTATGGCTTTTGTGGATTCCGGAGCTGACGGGACTTTTGTGTCCTCAGGATCTGTAAAAAGACACAATATTCCCTCTATCATGTTAGAGGCGCCTATTCCTGTCCGTGTTGTTAATGGGACTATGTTGTCTGACTCCATTACATTGAGGACAGTTCCCTTGCGCCTTTCCCTGCCTCAGAGTCACATAGAGGAGATTTCTTTTCTTGTTTTGCCTGAGGGTATAGACGACGTTCTTCTGGGTCTCCCATGGCTTCGGACTCATGCTCCTCACATTGACTGGGAGTCCGACAGCATTATTAGTTGGGGTTCGAAATGTCAGTCCCGATATCTTCCCTTACCACCTAAGGTCGTTGCGGTTGCATCAACTGATCTCTCTCCCATACCTACACCCTATTTGGATTTCGCTGACGTGTTCTCCAAACAGGGTGTTGAGGTTCTTCCACCCCATAGGCCGTATGACTGTGCCATAGACCTTATCCCAGGTTCGGTTCCACCTAAGGGCAGGGTTTACCCCCTGTCGATACCTGAGTCGGAGGCCATGTCGACCTATATAAGAGAGAGTTTAGAGAAGGGGTTCATTCGTAAGTCTGTCTCTCCCGCGGGAGCTGGGTTTTTCTTTGTTCGGAAGAAAGAGGGTGATTTGCGTCCCTGCATAGATTACAGGGGTCTCAATGCAATCACAATAAAGAACAAATACCCGTTACCTTTAATTTCGGAGCTCTTTGACAGACTGAGGGGAGTTCAGGTTTTTACGAAGTTGGATCTGCGGGGTGCGTATAACTTGGTACGAATTTGAGAGGGTGACGAATGGAAAACCGCTTTTAACACCCGAAACGGTCACTATGAATACCTCGTCATGCCTTTTGGTTTATGTAATGCACCCGCAGTATTTCAGGACTTCGTAAACAATGTGTTCAGGGATTTACTGTTATCCTCCGTCGTGGTGTATCTGGACGACATCCTGATTTTTTCTCCTGATCTGGAGACTCATCGTCAGGATGTCGTTCGTGTCCTTTCCCGTTTAAGGGAGCACTCATTGTTTGCTAAACTCGAAAAATGTGTATTCGAGCAGTCATCCTTGTTTTTTTTGGGCTACATTATCTCACAAGAGGGTCTGGCTATGGATCCTGCGAAGCTCTCTGCTGTCCTGGAATGGTCCGAACCTCATTCCTTGAAGGTGGTGCAACGCTTCTTAGGATTCATCAATTATTACAGGCAGTTCATACCCCATTTCTCTACTTTGGTGGCCCCTTTGGTGGCCTTGACTAAGAAAGGTGCTAATCCAAAAGTCTGGTCTACTGAGACATCTCAGGCTTTTGAGGCAGTAAAAAGAAACTTTTCAACTGCTCCCGTTCTTCAAAGACCCGATGAGAATAAGCCCTTCCTCTTGGAGGTTGATGCCTCTTCAGTGGGTGCTGGTGCGGTCTTGTATCAAAAGAACGGTGCAGGTAGAAAAAGGCCGTGTTTCTTCTTTGCTAAAACCTTTTCACCGGCAGAGAGAAACTATACCATTGGGGATAGGGAACTGCTCGCACTGAGACGGAGTGGCGACACTTGCTGGAAGGAGCGAAACATCCTTTCCAGGTCTATACAGACCATAAGAATCTGACATACTTACAAACCGCTCAACGTCTGAATCCTCGCCAAGCCCGCTGGTCCTTTGTTTTTCTCCCGCGTTCACTTCTCCATCAACTATCTGTCTGGGAGTAAGAATAACAAGGCAGACGCCCTGTCTCGCTCTATGGTTTCTACCCAGGAAGAGATTGACGAACCTCGTCTTATCCTTCCCTCCAGGGTTTTTCATACACTCTCCCCTGTGACTTTAGACCAAATCCCACCGGGCAAGACCTTTGTTCCGCCTGATCGACAGAATGATATACTGTCGTGGGCCCACACCTAAAAGGTGGGTGGGCATTTTGGTATTAGGCGGACACGAGAGTTACTCGAGAGGTGGTATTGGTGGCCACACTTAGCTAGCCACGTCAAGAGATATGTCGGTTCCTGCCACTCGTGTGCTCGTAACCGTCCATTATGGCAGAGACCGGCTGGGCTCTTGTATCCTTTACCAGTGCCAGATAGACCATGGGAGGTGGTAGGCATGGACTTTGTGGGTGATCTTCCGTGTTCACAGGGACATAGATTTGTGTGGGTCATTACGGACCATTTCTCCCGGATGGTTCATCTCGTACCGTTATCGAGAATCCCGTCTTCCAGGGTACTAACCAAACTATTCCTCAAGCATGTCTTTAGGCTTAACGGGATGCCAGATCGTATCATTTGTGATAGAGGCCCGCAATTTGCTTCCCGTTTTTGACGAGATCTTTGTAGCCTTCTGCAAATTGAGTTGAATCTCTCTTCGGCATACCATCCGGAGACCAATGGTTTAGTTGAGCGTACCAATCAATCCATGATTATATACCTTCGACACTTTGTTGCTGAGAACCACGATAACTGGTCCTCCCTCCTACCCTGGGCAGAATTTGCCCTTAACAATTCGCTGGCTGAGGCCACTGGGCAGACACCATTCGTACTCAATAATGGGCAACACCCTAGGGTACCGGTACCGTTTCCCGCTGCTGCACCTTCTCCTCTTGTGGCCGACTGGGCAACTAATGCCAGAGAGGTTTGGGATCGGACTCAAGAGTCGATCCAAGCAGCTAAGGACCGTATGAAGACGGTGTCCGATCGGTTTCGTCGCCCGGCTCCTGTCTTTTCTCCAGGGGACTTTGTGTGGCTCTCTGCAAAACACGTGAAACTTAGAGTGAGCTCTGTCAAATTTTCTCCTCGCTTCCTGGGTCCTTATGAGGTTCTTCGACAGGTAAATCCTGTAGTCTACCAATTGAAGTTACCCGTCCATCTTAGGATCCATGACACATTCCATGTTTCACTGCTAAAGCCGGCTATTTTACCTCACGCTCGTGAAGTGCACTCTCCTGCCTCTGATTCCTCTCGCTCTAGCTATGAGGTATGAGCCATAGTTGGTTCTAAGATGGTTAGAGGGCGCAGGTTCTTCTTGATAGATTGGGAGGGCTACGGCCCGGAACATCGCTCTTGGGAGCCTGAGGAGGCTGTCCATGCTCCCAACTTAGTTGCCGATTACCTGCGTCGCCGGGAGGGGGGCCCTTGAGGGGGGGTACTGTTACGGTTGCTGTGGCTCTGGAGACTATGTCCGGATTTCTTGCTACTGCACATGTGCAAGCGCTGGAGACTAAGTCCTATTTTGGAGCCATTGCACATGTGCGGGTGACATCATCGCTGACACGAGGTCACATGTCTCTGACATCTTCTAAGCTGATTGGCCACTGGTCATGTGCTTGTGACAGGTGGTCACATGTCTCTGACACCTTCTATGCCGATTTGTCGCTGGTCATGTGCTCGTGACGCTTTGCTTGGTGATAGGCCAGCGTGACGTCATTGCTGTCATTCTGGCAGCGGATTGGCTCTGGTGTCCTCCATCTTGGGCACAGAGTCTATATAAGATCCTGACGCACGCCGCCCGGCGCTCAGTCCTCTTGGTTCACGCATGAGAGTAGACGCTCTGTGCACGTTCCTCTAGGCATCTCTCTGTCTATGTTAGGTGAGCGCTACCGGCAGGGTAGCGTTCTTATACCTTACAGCTTCGGCTGCAGTCCGTATCCTTACCTCTTAGTGGAGCGGACATAGGCAGGTGCCTGAGGCACATGGTCCGGCTGGGCCTTGTGATTCTACTCGTAGGTGGACGTTGTCGCTAGGGTAACGTTCCTTATACTGCGTCTGGCAGTTGTTCGTATCCTCGCACACTAGGGGAGCGAACAGAGGTAGGAGCTTTGTGCGGCTTATGCTGCTGTCCGTCTCTTTTGCACCACTAGAAGAGCGGACCTAGGCAGGTGCCATATCTAGTGGTTCGTGTCCTCGCACACTAGTGGAGCGAACGCAGGTAGGAGCTTTGTGCGGCTTACGCTGCTGTCCGTCTCTTTTGCACCACTAGAAGAGCGGACCTAGGCAGGTGCCATATCTAGTGGTTCGTGTCCTCGCACACTAGTGGAGTGAACGCAGGTAGGAGCTTTGTGCGGCTTACGCTGCTGTCCGTCTCCTGGCACCACTAGAGGAACGGACCTAGGTAGGTGCCATTTCCCACTCACTGCTTTTGTCTCTGTGATCTTTAACAGAGACCATTCCACACACCCTCCAAGTAAGGGAGGAATTGCTTTATTTTCTAATTATATTCCTCTGTTAGTTTAACAGAGGTATTGCACTCTGCACTTGTGCTATTATTTTTTACAGTGGCACACTTATATACCCCTTATCCTCTGCCATAGTCTGCAGCAGAGTCTTTGCACGGTGGACCCTGACTGTCTGACATTCCTTTAGGTTTTATTATCAGACAGCCCTCCGTACCACCCACCCTGCGTGACAGCATTTCTGACTGCTTTCAATCAGAGGCACTGTGTGTGTGTCTATATTGGTATAAAAATAAATAAATTAAGAAATTGGCGTAGGGTCCCCCCATATTATGATACCCAGGACAGATAAAGAATAGGGCTACTGGCTGCAGCCTCCAGCCATGCTCTTATCTTGGTTGTATATAACAATAAAAGGGACCGCATATGGCTTTAGAAAATTATTTAAATAAATAATTTTAAAAAAGAAGTGTCCCCTCCAGTTTTGATACCCAGCTGTGATAACGCCGACAGCTGGCGGCTGGTATTCTCAGGCTGGGGACACCCACGCGTATTGGGTCCCCCAGCTTAACTGTACTGCAATCTGCTTGAATTTCCAGTGCGGCAGGGAGCTTATTACAGCTGATCACAGCTCTCTGCTCCTGTTCTGGGTGGCGTTCACATCATTTGTATTTCGAGTGCAGAGAAGAGTGACAATTGGGTGCAGGCAAAGAGAGGGGTCACCCATGTCACTGACACTGCTCACCTATGTGCCTTCCCCACGGCCATCTGTGTCCTCAATGTCTGTGGTCGTAAAAAGGTACCGGGCAGCCGCAGGCATTCAGTAATGTCACTCCCCCCAATCAAAGGGCACCCCCCTCAGGAAGACAGGAGGTGGCATCCTAGGCGGATGCCTATGGCGGATGTCTAATCCTGACTACCCCTGGTCCTGGCCTTGGCTTGAGCATATTCAGTAACATTGGTCACAGGTCTATATCAATTTTCATAGCTGGGCAGACACATTAAGGGGTACTTCACACACAGCGAGATCGCTACTGAGATCGCTGCTGAGTCACGTTTTTTGTGACCTCATTAGCGATCTCGCTGTGTGTGACACTGAGCAGCGATCTGGCCCTTGCTGTGAGATCGCTGCTCGTTACACACAGCCCTGGTTCGTTTTTTTATTGTTGCTCTCCCGCTGATAAGCACACATCGCTGTGTGTGACAGCGAGAGAGCAACAATCCTGAATGTGCAGGGAGCAGGAGCCGGCGTCTGACAGCCTGCGGTAAGCTGTAACCCAGGTAAACATCGGGTAACCAAGGTGGTTACCCGATATTTACCTTCGTTACCAGCCTCCGCAGCTCTCACACTGCCAGTGCCGGCTCCTGCTCCCTGCACACGCTAAGTTAAGCGGTGTGAGCTGGTAACTAAGGTAAACATCGGGTAACCATACCCGATGTTTACCTTAGTTACCAGTGTCCGCAGCTTCCAGACGCCAGCTCCGTGCAAGCGCAGCGTCGCTTGCACGTCGCTGCTGGCTGGGGGCTGGTCACTGGTCGCTGGTGAGATCTGCCTGTTTGACAGCTCACCAGCGACCATGTAGCGATGCAGCAGTGATCCTGACCAGGTCAGATCGCTGGTCGGATCGCTGCTGCATCGCTAAAGTGTGAAGGTACCCTTACTATAGTTAAATTCATGAAAAGCAGCTTGACCTATTAGTATGCTTTTTTTAGTATGTTTCTTTAGATTATGAAAGGAATCTGATGTACCTGGAATAAATTAATAGACTGAAAAGTAAGATCAATCAGCAGAATATGAAATAAATATATGGATGCATTTCCATCCAGTGTGGTGTAGGCCTGTTCTGCATTATAAGTAGCCTGGGATCTCATAAAACTGGGCCTGATTACTCTTGGAAGCAGTTGAATAAGGCAAGTATATTATGTACAAGGTGTCTTTGTTTTTATGTGTAAAATCAAAGGAATCTGTTTTCCTTTCATTCTGGAGCTAACATCAATTGTTCTTCATAGCTGTATGTAAAAATACAGAAGTTCTTTGATATTGCATTACCTTGATCCAAAGGTCCAGCACTGATCTAAGCGTCACTGACACTGAGAAAGGGGACCTATGTCCTTTTCTTGCACTATTAATGTAGCTATTGATTAGTGAATATGTAGAAGATCAGTGTGCTTGTCTAAGTAAACCCCAATTAAAAATGTAAAGTTTTGTAAAAAAAATGTTTACACTGTTGAAAACCATTTACAATATTGTTACCAATAGCAACACTTAACCACTTCATAGTAAATTACATACTATTATGTCATGGAGTGTGTCAAAGACTCTGGAGTGGGCTCTGAAGCTTAACCCACTCTACACACTGCACATGTCAGCTATGTTGTACTATATAGATGACATTTGCATGTAAAAGCAATGATTGTTCACCTGCCGAACTATGCTGTTAACTTCTTAAATCCAATTGGCAATCACTGATAGTGGGTTTTAGCAACATGAGGCAAGTCCGATTGTGCGCCCATTGGCCACAAAATGTTCGCAATTGAGTTGCTACGACAATTGGGCTATGGCAGATTGCCCCCATACAAGTAATTTGATCCATGGGTGAACACACAATTGATGCAACCTGTGTAGCCGCACAGGGGTCCGAGGGGTAAGGGTGCTCACTTATACCCCAAAGCAGGTGAAATTGTGCATTATGATGAGCTATTGGACTGTAAAGGGAACCATATACTAGTCTTGCACAAAACCTTCATCTATGTGGTTCCTTCACTGATGTGATCTCTTGTTTGACATTCAGTCTATGGCTGGGTGTCATAGAAGACTAGCATTTTTACTATATACAGGAAAACTTTAGTATTACTGTATTTACAGTCATGGCCAAAAATGTTTACACCAGTAAAATAGTTCCAGAAAATGAAGTATTTCTCACGAAAAAATTGTTGCAGTTACACGTTTTCTTATATATATAAAACATTAATGCATGCCCTCATCATCTCCCGCCTCGACTACAGCATCCTCCTGTTCTCTGGCCTCCCTTCCAACACTCTTATACCCCTTCAATCTATCCTAAACTCTGCGGCCCGCTTAATCCACCTCTCCCCTCACTACTCCCCAGCCTCACCAATCCCTTCACTGGCTTCCCATCGCCCAACGACTCCAGTTCAAAACATTAACCATGACCTACAAAGCCAGCCACAACCTGTCTCCTCCTTACATCTGTGACCTAGTCTCCCGATACCTACTTGCACGCAACCTCAGATCCTCACAAGATCTCCTTCTCTACTCCTCTCTTATCTTCTCTTCCCACAATTGCGTACAAGATGTTTCCCGTACCTCCCCCATACTCTGGAACGCTCTACCTCAGCATATCAGACTCTCCCCTACCGTGGAAAGCTTCAAGAGGAACCTCAAGACCTATCTCTTCCAACAGGCCTACAACCTACAATAACCCTCAGTCCAGTACACCACTGCGCAACCAGCTCTGTCCTCACCTATTGTACCATCACCCATTCCCTGTAGTCTGTGAGCCCTCGCGGGCAGGGTCCTCTCTCCTCCTATACCAGTCTGTTTTGTACTGTTAATGATTGTTGTACGTATACCCTCTTTCACTTGTAAAGCGTCATGGAATAAATGGCGCTATAATAATAAATAATAATAATAATACATGTTTGTTTCCTTTGTGTATATTGGAACGGCACAAAAAATACTGTGAGAAAAGGTACAGTGGACATAATTTCACACAAAAACCCCAAAATGGGCTTGACAAATTTTTTGGCAATTTGTTTCAAGCATGTGATGCTTGCTCAAACTCATCTGTGGCAATTAACAGATGTGGACAATATGAAAAATCACACCTGAAATCAAATAAAAAGGAAAGAAGTTGACTCAATCTTTGTATTGGGTGTCTGTGTGCCACATTAAGCATGGAGAACAGAAAGAGGAGAAGAAAACTGGCTGAAGACATGAAAATCAACATTGTTGAAAAATTATTGAAATGAAGCGATTGATTTCAGTTATTTTGTTTGAAATGGTGTGCAAACAAATATTAAGTTGAAGGTTCTAACAATTTAGTTCTTTGAACATTATTTCTTACAAAACTGCCAAAATGTAATTTGCCTTTTTTTCCTCATTAGTTTTTTGTTGTTCCAATACACACAAAGGAAATAAACATGTGTATAACAAAACATGTGTAATTACAATAATTTTCTGGGAGAAATACTTCATTTTCTGGAACAATTTCAAGGGTGCCAGCACTTTTGGCCTTGACTGTAGCACAAGCTACCAAACTATAGCAGATTCAAATCTCTTAAGAAGACCAACGAAAAAAGTAAAAAGTAGGAGAAAATGTTTTTTAAAATATATATACCGAATAAATAAATATTTTTTATTAGTGCTTCCAGAAAAGTCAGTTGTATCAAAATGTAGTACTTTTTTAAAGAAATAGTTCACCTTTATGATGTCCATATGCCCTAAAAGAATAAAATAAATCTTTAAACTACTTTAGATTTATATTAATGCCTTCTTAAAGTAAATTTAACCTGACAAATTCACTACCCTTAATATAAGGTCAGATTAGGTTAGTAGGAGAGATATAGAAGCAACCAAAGAAAAATGGCACTCATGGTGTTAGTACATCACACAGTAAAGTTTTAGAGAGACGTCCGTGAAGGCTCCTCTTGCTGTGTTATGCTAAAGAGAACCTGTCAACACGATTATGTAATGTAAGGTAAAGACAAGGCTGTCATGGCACTGTAATGCTTAGTACATTGACACCTTTGGTGAAGAAATCCACTTTGAGGTTCTTCTTTAATCAACATTTGAAGTTTTCTGTTAATTAGATTTCCGTGCACAGGATTTCTCTTTCCTGTCTGTGATTTCCCAGCCCCTCCACCTGTCTCCAGTCTGGCAATGACCTCCCTCCTATGTTTGAAATCTCAGCGGTGATCTGTCATTTAAAGACCTGAAGCAGTAAAGATGGTGTCACACACAGCGACGGCGACAACGACGTCGCTGCTAAGTCACCATTTTCTGTGACGTAGCAGCGACATCCCGTCGCTGTCGCTGTGTGTGACATCCAGCAACGACCTGGCCCCTGCTGTGAGGTCGCCGGTCAATGCTGAATGTCCTGCTTCATTTTTTGGACGTTGCTCTTCCGCTGTGAAGCACATATCGCTGTGTGTGACAGCGAGAGAGCAATGAACTGAAGCGAGCAGGGAGCAGGGAGACGGCTTCTGGCAGCCTGCGGTAAGCTGTAACCAAGGTAAACATTGGGTAACCAAGCGAAGTGCTTCGCTGGTTACCCGATATTTACATTAGTTACTAGCGTCCGCCGCTCTCAGGCTGCCAGTGCCGGTTCCCTGCTCCCTGCACACGTAGCCAGAGTACACATTGGGTAAATAAGCAAAGGTTTGCTTATTAACCCGATGTGTACTCTGGCTAGGAGTGCAGGGAGCCAACGCTAAGCGGTGTGTGCTTGGTAACCAAGGTAAATATCGGGTAACCAGCTTTGCTTGGTTACCCGATATTTACCTTAGTTACCAAGCGCAGCATCGCTTCCACGCGTCGCTGTTGGCTGGGGGCTGGTCACTGGTTGCTGGTGAGATCTGCCTGTTTGACAGCTCACCAGCAACCATGTAACGACGCAGCAGCGATCCTGATAAGGTCAGGTCATCGTCGTGATTGCTGCTGCGTCGCTACGTGTGACCCTAGCTTAAGAGGGGCCGGGGAATCACAGACAGGGAGGAGAAGACCTAATTAGAAGAAAACTGCAAATACTGATTAAAGAAGAATCACAAAGTAGATTTCTTCATCAAAGGTATCAATGTAATCAGTATTATAGTGCCATTACAGCCATGTCTTTACTTTAAATTATAAAATCGTGCTGACAGGTTCACTTTAATGTAAGCACAACAATATTGGAACCCAAAAGGTCAGACAATTGCTGCCAATGTCCATTTCCTTGTGCCCCAATTCACCACACTCAGCCGTAGAAGAATGATAACAGCGTTTTTTTGTGATGAGGTCCATTGAGTGATACTGCACTCTGTAGTGCTAAGATATGTGAAACAGTGAATATGGGAATATAGACATGCATTACTGCAAAGAAAAATGTGAAAATTGAGATACCTATGAGTTCAACAGCCGGCGGCAAGTTGACCTAATTTTTTTGGGTCCCTATCAAACTAATGCCGCTGGCTGTTGGGCTCACATAAAATCTAGCCAATTTTGTGTGCTAAGTATCTCAATTTCATGTTTTTTTCATAGCAGTAATGTATGTCTATATTGCCATATTCATTGTTCCACATATCTTAGCACTACAGTGTGCTACTGCCTCCTTTTTCCTACTGTTTCATATTCAGTTTGCACCTGTTCACATTAGAAAGGCAGGATGTGTCATCAGTCTTTTTCTTAGATCACTGAGTAATACTGGACTTCAGAGAGAAAGACGTAAATGGATAGTAGCCAGGAAACTAAGTGATCTTCTTTATTAAATAAATATAAAATGTACAGTCTCAAAGCACAACATGTTTTAGGGGTCAATGTTCTCTTTTTCAAATATACAGAAGAGCATCATGATGTCTTTTTGTACTTGAAAAAACCCCACTTTGAGACCTGAAACACATTGTATTTTGAAACGGTATATGTTATATGTTATATACATTTAAAAAGATCACTCATTTTCCTGGCAGCTGTCATCCTATATCTGGGATTTAGTTTTAATTTATATATTTTACTCACTTATATAGCATTATTATTTCACAGCATTTCACAGATGTGATCATCACTGTCCCCTTTGGGACTTGAAATCTAAGTTCCCTATCAGTATGTCTTTGGAGTGTGGGAGCAAACCGGAGAGCATGGAGGAAACCCACGCAAACATGGGGAGAACATATAAACTCCTTACAGATGTTGTCCTTAGTGGGATCTGAATCAAGGACCCCAGCGCTGCAAGACTGCGGTGCCAACCACTGAACCACCATCCACTCTCTAAGATGAATTGCTTGAGGGATGTGGTGAGCTGGAGCTCTGGGGCCTTTGTTTTGCCGCATGCATGCTGTGGGGTACCTGGGTCACTCTTCCTGCCGTGTTTGTGGTAGGCACATGGCACCGTACCTTTAAACCTAGGGACCCACCAAGAAATATGACATGATGTTGAAGTGGGCTTCATACAGTCTGATCAAAATGTTAAAGGCATTGTCTGAGATGTTAACATTGATGACCTATCCTTAGGTGAGGTCACAAATTTTTGTTTCGTGGGGTGCGACACCCAACACCCTTGCCGATCACCTGTTGCCAATGCCGCTGATGCTGGCTAGAACTACTCAGATGCAAGCTGCACAGCTCTCTGAACTGTAGGTACTGGAAATATGCCCTCTTTGTGAATCAATAAGGGGCGGATGTGCAGTACCTGGCCTCGGCCACTATCCTGTTGACAAAGCTGTGATGTTCAGCTGCACAACTGAGGCGTTCTGGCTGGTGGCAGCACAGAGAACAGCTGATCAGCGGGATTGCTGGGTGTTATACGTACATCCCTGATTGAGCATTAGATAGATCATCAATGATCACTAAGAACCTTGTCTTCAGTTTTGTACATTTTTGCTTTGCCCAAATAGATTAATGTGTAATTTTGGATGTGCAATCCATGTCTTTTGCTACAGGCAAGTTGTAATTTGAATATATTCTTTTTAACTTTCCTTTCTACTGTAAAATACTGTCATTAAATATGCAAATCACCTCTTAACTCTAGTGCCACTTGTTTGAAGTAGCAATCCTACATGATACAGTCAATATCGACACTTTATAAAACCTTGCTATATGGCTTAAGATATACAACCAAGCAGGAACTTCAATTTACAAATGGAGGTTCTGGCTAGGTTTTATACCCAAAGTCAAATTACATGGCTCTTTAATGGTTGATATTGACTTTTTAGTGGCACAGGAATCCCATCTCTCTTCCTCTGTGAAGATGCTACTTGTATATCTCATTCTCAGGGAAGCATTGCACGGCCTCTATAAGTCTTTCTATGGCAACTTGGCGCTCTCCACAAGGAGAAACTTTAGCCCTTAAACACACCATCATAAAAGCAATCGGGTTAGTAGTTAACTATTTCATATATCAGCCCTGTTTTAAATGAACTACTAGTCCTAATAGACAAGTTCAATAAGGAGCTCAACCATTTTAGCTGAGTAAAGCAAACCGTAAGATGGCCGGCTGCCTGTATTCCGCCAATATTTTATGCTGTGAACAGTACTCCTCCACATTTTTAGCAAAACTTTATACCTAACTGTTGAAACCAAAGTAGATCTATGACACATTCCCTCTATATTTTATACCCAATGGTTTTAATAACATAATGAAACAATTGCAGCCCGCTAGGAATATTGGATTTACTCGGCTACAATTACGGCTCTTCCTATTCTAAATTCAGTCTTTTTCTGGATTAGTATTTTAATGATTCATATCTGATTAAAATATTTTGATGGAACTGGCACATGGATTTCACTGAACAGCAAGCTCCATAAAAAGTGCAGTCACTGTTTATGATTACACTAGAAGAAAACACAACGACAATCTGTGCCTTGGCTATCCCATGAGCCAGGAATATGTATGCGATGGAATAAAAAGAATGACACAAGTCCACAGCTTTGTGGTTTAGGGAATATATGAGTCAGTGGTCATAACAGTCTAATTACATTTTAGTCCGCTTGATTGGGATGCAGCTACTGTATAACTATGAAATGTGAACAATTATTATATGGCCGATTTAAAGACTATACGAGCTACATGGTTGATGTAGAGAAAATAAAACTAAGTAATGAAATGTGACAGCAGATCGTGCTGTCTGCTCATTTACGTGGTCATTTTTAAAAGCTTTGGGACTAATAAAAGAATTAGCAAATAGCTGAAAGTCAAACAGCAATGTGTACAGAATTTATTATGTAAAGGTGTTAAGTATTTTGTTTGAAACTTACTTGCTTAAAACCAAATATGCAAATGTACAAACATGGAACTAATTTTCTCACGTTGTACAACTAGGGGAACTAAGTTCTCTTGAACTGCCAGTAACAAAAGGGAGCTGGAAAATAAAGCTACCCATCATGGATCCTCCAACTTCCATTTTGTTTAGCCCAATGGGAATGTTTTATTCTGCAGAGACTAAGACTTAATCCTCTACAGGACATTCTTGGAAACTGGGATGAGCTGCTGTTCCAAGCAAAGCCCTTAGACTATAGAAGTGCTATTTCTGGTAACAAATACTTATTTTTCTAATTTAAGAAATTTCTGTCATGTAAAAAATGCTATTAATCTGCAGATATGGAGTTAATCTGCAGGTGAATAGAGTACTGACAAAGTGTGGGCACCACACTGAGAGCCCCACTGTTGGGAAGGAATTAACTTTACTCCTTTTAGAAACCTCAGGCTTTTCGTCATCGCTCAGCACATAGCGAACACCCTGGCACTGACTATAACAGCCAGCTTTGTACTGAAGCAATGCTGAGTCAGCTGTCAGTTAGTGCTTGGGGTTGTCACAGGTGTTACGGTTGACAGACAGTCCTGTGGTATCCGACTACAGAAACTGCTCCCTGACATTCTATTCTTCCTTCTCTATTGTAAATAGAAACTTATGTATCTTCTCTGTTTGGCATTAATCCTTTACTTTTTAGGACCCTGTGGATATCCTCACCTCTCAGCTGTTAATTCTCCTCATTAGACCTTGTGTCCTTAAATACCTGCATTTCCCATTGGTGTTTGCTGGTGATAGAGTTACATTTTTATATGTCTTCAGTGCAAGCAGTTGGCTTGTAATCATCTGGAGAAACATTGTATGTTGCTGTACCTCTCACTGAGTCAACTTGGAGATAAGTTGTTTGTTTACTTTACCATGTTTGTGCTCCCTATGTTGTTTAGAACTTAAGGCCCAGTCACACACAACGACTTACCAGCGATCCCGAAAACGATGTGACCTGATAAGGATCGCAGGTAAGTCGCTGGGAGATCGCAGGTGAGATGTCACACAGTCAGATCTTACCAGCGATGCAGGAACAATACAGGTCGCAGTAGCGACCTGTATAACGATCTCAGCAGTCACTGTGACCCTGTCACACAGTGTCAAACACAGCAATGTGTCCTGCTCAGCAGGACATCACCTTTGAAGAAAATGGCCTGGACCATTCTGCAATGACTAGAGATCTCACAGCAGGGGCCTGATCGCTGGTAGATGTCACACATAACGAGATCGCTAACGGGATCGCTACTGCGTCACCAAACGGTGACTCAGCAGCGATCTCGCTAGCGATCTCGTTATGTGTGACGGTACCTTTAGTGGGTTGCCTAAGCACTTATCCCATCCATTCTCTACCTAGGGCCTAGTTAAGGCTTAGCCAAGGTCAGGTATCCTGTTCAGTGTACAGGTGCAGAACCTTTCTAGGGTGGTTAGGGGAGCAAGGGGTCAGTGGAAGGTTTTTTCAGGGGTCACCATCTCCCCCTTTCTTAGACACAGGGTTTCCCTCTTCACTTCCCTCCTTTTTGCTGTTCTCTTGGTATTTCCCCCTACCTAGCATGACAGGGGTGTGATTACAGCTGCTGTTCACTATGCACTTGACTAAAACCATGCTGGTTTTGGCCCTATGAGTGAAAGCCGAGGCTGTCTCGAGAAATAAAGTTAATTTCCTCCCTGCTGTGGGGCTCTCAACATGGTGCCTGTACACTGTCAAAACACAAAATCCCATACCTGTATGTTGATAGCATTTTTTTTACATAATAGGTTCCTTCGAAAGGATTATTCTCAAGTTGTCTCTTGAGCAGTTGTCTCTTGAGCAGCTTTTCAGTCTTCTTACTTCCTGGTTTCTGGCAAATTGGGTACTCCCTCCTTGAGCAGCAGTTCTAGTGAGAAGCAGAAGTGTAGTATTAACTAGAACTATAAAGCTCAGCACAAGTTCTGCTGTAACATTTCCAGCTATAGGTGGTTTGTTCTTGAGAATACACTGCTATCACTATTTACATACAGATGTAACAGTGCAATTGAACAAACACACAGCTCAAGACAAAAAGAACTACTCTGGGAGAAGTCCATGCTCTGGGCTGGTGATTTAGCAAGATCTATAGCAGCAGCTTGTCAGGAGCTGAGAGGGAGATGAGTAGCTAACTAGTGTATAGATATCAATGGCCTGGAGAGAGGTGGCTGGGATATTAAAGTTAACCCCTTTCATGGAATGTAGCTACTACGGACACTTGGGGAGGTTTTGGTTAGACCCTATTGGCCAAGCGCCATGGAAATCAGCTATACATTATGAAATCATGAAAGGAGAATGAAAGCAGACAAAACAATCCATTTCAAACTTGCTTATTTTCATGCTCGTGAACTAATTCAGTTTAATAATTTGAGACTACACCTTTACATGTGGATGCTTAACATCCTGCAGTGTAGACAAGAGTTGCTTTTTCAATTTCGAAAGCTTCAGAGCTAAAAATGTCCTTGTTGGCTCCTACTTTGTAGAGTGCTTGCCTTTGTTCTTGGACGTGTAGTCTTTACTTCAGGCACTGTGCATTTTTCTTGTGTAAAAATAACTCACTACATTCAAAGGGGCTTTCTGCGACTTTATCATTGATAACCCATTCTAAGGGGCCCTTTGCACACTACGACATCGCAGGTGCGATGTCGGTGGGGTCAAATCGAAAGTGACGCACATCCGGCCTCGCTGTCAATATCGTAGTGTGTAAAGCCTTTTTGATACGATTGACGAGCGCAAAAGCGTCGTAATCGTATCATCGGTGTTGCGTCGGTCATTTCCATGATTTGGAAATGACCGATGTTACGATGTTGTTCCTCGTTCCTGCGGCAGCACACATCGCTGTGTGTGAAGCCACAGGAGCGAGGAACATATCCTACCTGCGTCATGGCCGCCAATGCGGAAGGAAGGAGGTGGGCGGGATGTTTACGTCCCGCTTATCTCCGTCCCTCCGCTTCTATTGGCCGCCTGCCATGTGACGTCGCTATGACGCCGCACGACCCGCCCCTTAATAAGGAGGCGGGTCGCCGGCCAGAGCAACGTCGCAGGCAGGTGAGTGCATGTGAAGCTGGTGTAGCAATAATGTTCGCTACGCCAGCTATCACCATGATATCGCAGCTGCAACGAGGGCGGGGACTATCTCGCACGGCATCGCAGCATCGGCTTGCGATGTCGTAGTGTGCAAAGGGCCCTTAAGGCTAGACCATCAATATCAGGTTAGTGGGGGTCCATCTTTGAGAATGCAAGTTGATCATCCGTTTGAAGGGTCTGCCGTTCCTCAGTGAGTGCTGTGAACTCTTCTTTTTTATGCTGGATGGTTAATAGGTTTGCCATATATTTTATCCAAAAGAAAAATTGCCTACCACGTCCCATTCAAGTAAAGTAGTCAATGGCCAAAAGTTAAAGGTTTTTATAGTGATAACCTAAAGATACACAAGTCTAGTAGAATCTTTACTATAATATCACATATTTTCTAAACATTTATTACCAGCTAATGGGTACATTTAAGCAAAATGGATACAAATTTAAATAAAAATAACAATAATGTAAGAATAAATGCGAGTAAATATTTCATTTGTCAGGTCATTTTCCGGTATGATCCTGAATTGTGCGTTAAGGGTCCTGTTTACAGATGATCGAATTGGACAAAAATTAAATTCTTCAAATTTCTGAAATTTAACGGAAAATCTTTGAATGGAAGTTATTTGATGCATTCCTTGTTCCTCACCCCGATTTATAATTAATGTAGAATATAAAAATTGGAGGAAAATGAAATTCCACTCAAATAAATTTGTTCATTTTTAGCGCTGTCTGATTAATTATAATGGCTGATTACAAATGCCAGTCCCCTTGTTTGTTTCAGTCAATGCTTAGACCTGTTTAATTTATAGCTGAGGATCAGGCCGCTATTGAGACATGAAGTATATTGGTAAGTGCATAATAGGAAGACAATTTGACACGTGAAGACAATTTTTTCACTTGAAAACTGCATTAAAATTAATTGTATGAATTCAGTTTAGAAATGCTCAGGAGATGTTCTCTTCTGTACTTAGCTATGCAAACAAACGATATAAAGCTTTATTTCCACTATGTCTTTGTCTCATGTCACATATACAGTATACACATTCATATAAAAAACATACAAATATTACACAACACCAATAGGCTTGTGCTATGCAGGCATACGGCAAATGTGTGTCCTAGTCTTCTTGAAAAAATTCATTCAGCAAACTTTATCCATATGAATAGAAGTTCAGATACAAAGAAACACAGCTTTAAATTTGGAAATAATGATACTTCTGATCCAGGAAATTTCATCCAAAAGCAAACGAATTAAAAGTAAAAATGGCCAGTTGGTTTATTTATTAATCTGTCACAAAATGGAATATGGGAATATGTACATAATAGCACATCCACTCTTTAAAATAAGGTGGTGTAGGGGAACAGTAGTAATAAATATAGAAAATAAAGAAAAAGAAATTAAGAAAGAAGGGAAAGAAAGACAGAAAATAAGAATGAAAGAATGATAGAAAATAAGAAAGAAAGATAATAAGGAAGAAAGAAAGAGAAAGAAAGGAAGAAAGAGAGAGAGAGAAAGAAGGAAAGAGAAAAAGAAAGAAAAATAAAAAAGAAAGAAAAATAGAATGACAGAAAGAAGGAAAGACAGAATGAAACAATGAGATAAGGAAAGAATGAGAGGGAAAAAAAAGAAAGAAATAAAGAGAAAAGAAAAAAAGAAACAAAGAGAAAAAAAGAAAAGGAAAGATAAAAAAAGGAGGAAATAAAAAGAATGAGAAGAAAGAGAAAAAAGATTGAAAAATAAAAAAGAAAGGAAGAATACAGAATAATAGAAAGAAGGAAAGGCAGCACAAAGAATGAGAGAACGAAAGTATGAATTAAAGAGAAAGGAATGGAGAAAAAAAGAAAGGGAAAGAAAGTAATAGAAAACGAAAGAATGAGAGAAGGAAAGAGTGGGAGAAAGAAAGAAAGAAAGAAACACTACAGTACAGCTACTTACGAGCTGAGCTGTCAAGCCGTAGGAGTCACTGCTGAAATACTGGACCGTTGGACACTCACTCTTATTTTCACATTGCCTTAATCTTGGCTGACAGTCTTCATGTACTCTGCTGCTTCTCTTGTCATTCTTTATATCCTAATGGTCATCCAATAAGAGAACTTGAATGAAATGTCTAAAATCAAATTAATTTATACAACAATCTGATTCAACTTACTCTGACTCATGTCACAAATCATTGGGAAATGATAGAAGCTGCACAAATTTCTATAATTTGGTTTGATCACCTAATCACCTGTCTAAAAAAAGGATGAATTTCTGAAATATGAAACTGATTTGATTTTTTAACATCTGCCCAATACACCTTAAAGCCCAATTAGATGGATTGATAATGCCCATTTATAGGAACACTTATTCCCAATCATTGGCTTGCCTAAGGAGGTCAGCAATTACTCAAAAAGTAAGAAAAATGCTTGTTCATCCCATGTGATGATTTTTCAGCTTGCTTAAACATCTTCTTCATCGGCAGCACATTATACTGTGTAAGCAGATGATGGATTGCCGATTGCATGATGTTATGAGCTCATAGAATGATCATATATTAAAGGGAACCAACCATCAGGATTTTCATATAAAAAGTAAAGCCAGTGCTATACTGGTGCTAGGATGCTGAATTTATGCATAGCGTTTGTTCTGAGATTGGATATTTTATTTCAGAAATATGTGCAAGTAAAATTGCAGCAATGCACTGCTATTTGATTGACAGGTGCAACAGGGGCAGGAATATGTGGGTCAGGTTTTGCTATCTATTCCCGCCCGTGTCGATTTGCCTGGCCATGGTAGATGCTACACTGTATGGGCTCCTTCCAGGTATGGGTCATTTCTGTCAAATGATAGAGGTGTTTTTGAAATGCAGCCCATACAGTCTAGCATCTACAGAGGCCAGGAAACAGACAGGGGAGGGAATAGATAGCAAAAAAAGACCCACATATTCCCACCTCTATTGCACCTGTCAATCAAATAGCTGTAGAAAAAACAAAAAGCCAGCACCAAATGTGCACTTCAGCACTAAACATTCCAAACTGTACTTATTATAAAATGTTTTTGAGATTTTTGGCAAAAAATTGCAATTTCTTGAGCTGCCTCGCCACGTCACGGCAAATCTCATTTGAGGCAGTCCTACACTAACATATTTTTATAAAATGTGCCATACGGCCTCACATATGAATAATAGAACTGCTCACAATTTTTTGCCAAAAATCTCAAAATTTTTATAAATACAGTTTGGAATGTTTAGTGCTGAAGTGCACATTTGGTGCTGGCTTTTTGTTTTTTCTTAATCAAATAGCTGTGCATTGCTGTAACTTTACTTGCACATATTTCTGAAATAAAACATCCAATCTCAAAATAAAAGGTATGCCTACATTCAGCATCCTAGCACCAGTATAGCACTGGCTTTACTTTATAAAAGAAAAATTTGATGCTTGGTCCTCTTTAATGATCGTTCTGTGTACATAGAATTCTGGTCGGGCTGTGTAAATGGGGCAGTAAAGGATCGCCAATTGAGTGGCATTGGATGCCTGTAGTCAATCATATGAAAAGGCATTGACCTGTAAAACAAGACACCAACAGACTAAGTTTTGTGTTTTACTGAATGGAGCCATGTTTTGGAATGTTGTTGTTTCCACCATCTACTGACCTGAACTTGACAGTGTTAGGCCCGTCAGAGGGAAAAAATTGCAGAATGCACAACTGGCTTCCTTATACCAAATCACACTCACCCATTCAAGTCAATGGGGGGGTGGGGGGGGTGAGAAATAAAAATGGATGCCACAGTATAGCATTACATTTTTATAGATACATTGCAATTCTGCAGCATAGGAAACTGTAACTGGTCCTGTAAATGATTAATAGCTGCTACTGAAAAAAAAAATAGATTGCACACGGAAGACAAGTGAGAACAAAAAAGGTTCCACTTTTCTGGATGAATATACAGTAGGACCAATTTTTTAAACAAACGCTCATTTAATTGATCCTTATATGTGTCTATCAAGGTCGGGTCAAGAGTCTCACCGTCGGTCCATTAATCATAGTCCGTTTTTGAATTGTAATACACAGATGTGTAAATGTGGCCTTAGTGATGTCAGAAATACATTCATGGTATAGACATAGTGTCACGGGTGTGTCATGAGACCAGTGGCTTTCTGACCATAGAAGATCACAGCGTCTGGTTGTGCAGAATGCTCTCTGACTTTCCATTGTTACTGCTTTCAGTATTCATTGGTATAGGTAGCTTTCCTGCTGGATTTATCTCTCCCCCTTTTGGATCTAGCCGGAGCTCGCCTTCCACCCAGCTGCTGATCTTTAGTATTCTCTTGGTGCCTAAATACCCCTTCCTTCCTTAGACTTGTGTTGGGGATATTTTTCAGTTCATTCAAGCCTTGGTTGCAAGCAGGTGTCTTGTACTCCTCTGTGGTATCTTTGCTGAGAACTTTGCTGAACTTCTACCTGTGTCAACTGTAGATAAGTAGTTCATGCATTTTCCCCCTGTGTGTCCTCTTTGTGTCATCTTTAGTGTTTAGTGGACTTGACGAAGAGCTCTTCCCATCTGTTCTCTATTTAACCTTCAGCACTAGGGATATCAAGTGTCAGGTATCTGTCTCGGCGCATAGGTGCGAAACCTATCTAGGTGTGGTGAGGGACCCCAGGGACCAGCAATAGGTTTGGCCAGGGGTCACCATCTTCCCTTCCCTAGACGCAGGGTTTTCCTTCCCTTTCACCGAAGCTAGTGTGACACATAGCTGCTGCAATATACATGGCCAAATCTTCCAAGCAGAGATGTATTTTAACAGGAAATGAGGATCTAACTAACTGCTTCACCACCGTGTGGAGCTGCCGCCCCACCACCGTGCGGAGCTGCCGCCCGACCCCCCCACACCACACCTACTGTCTCCTCCCCAAAATCCTTTAGAATGTAAGCCTGCAAGGGCAGGGCCCTCTTCCCCCTGTACTAGTCTGTCTATTGCAACTTGTATATGTGTTCTGTATGTAACCCCCTTCTCATGTACAGCACCATGGAATCAATGGTACTCTATAAATAAATAATAATAATAATAATAATAATAATAAACTCCAGAATCCCTCCTATTGTATGATAAAGGCTGCTTTATAGCCAAGATGTATGTATATATATATATATATATATATATATTGTTATGAACCGGCGCCGCCATAGCCGCAAGCAGCCTGGTGCGGTTCCTGTTGCGCCCAGGCGCCGGCTGCCATTCTTGGCCGTGTCTCGGGTCGTCCAGTTGGCTGTTCCTTCCACCACGTCTAAGTGTGGAGAGGCGGCTAGTGCGCATGCGTGCGCTGATTTACCCCAGCCAGAGTTTAAGCCCGGTGTTTTGCCTGGTGAGCATGCTCAGCCTGATTGTGTTATGTCTGAGACTAAGGCGGGCTTTGCACACTGCGACATCGCAGGTGCGATGTCGGTGGGGTCAAATTGAAAGTGACGCACATCCGGCATCGCATGCGACATCGCAGTGTGTAAAACCTGGATGATACGATTAACGAGCGCAAAAGCGTCGTAATCGTATCATCGGCGCAGCGTCGGCGTAATTCATAATTACGCCGACGCGATGGTCCGATGTTGTTCCTCGCTCCTGCGGCAGCACACATCGCTGTGTGTGAAGCCGCAGGAGCGAGGAACATCTCCTACCGGCGTCATTGCGGCTTCCGTAGGATATGCGGAAGGAAGGAGATGGGCAGGATGTTTACATCCTGCTCATCTCCGCCCCTCCGCTCCGATTGGCCGCCTGCCATGTGACGTCGCAGTGACGCCGCACGACCCGCCCCCTTAACAAGGAGGCGGGTCGCCAGCCACAGAGACGTCGCACGGCAGGTGAGTGTGTGTGTGAAGCTGGCGTAGCGATAATTTTCGCTACGCCAGCTATCACCACATATCGCTGCTGCGACGGGGGCGGGCACTATCGCACTCGGCATCGCAGCATCGGCCTACGATGTCGCAGTGTGCAAAGTGCCCCTTAGTCCTCAGTTCAGGCTACTGAGCATGCTCCCACAATTAACCCTAACAGCCTCTTTGCACAGGTACTTGGACTTCGTGCTGTGTCTAAGTGCTGGGATGTGCCTACTGAGCATGCTCAAACTGAT
This sequence comes from Anomaloglossus baeobatrachus, assembly GCF_048569485.1. NCBI lineage: Eukaryota > Metazoa > Chordata > Amphibia > Anura > Aromobatidae > Anomaloglossus > Anomaloglossus baeobatrachus. Next base: position 499,011,391 of record NC_134356.1, on the reverse strand, counting down.
AGTCTGTTTTCTGAGCCTGTTGCTCAGGCTACTGGGCATGCTCAGGCACTTAGTGCACCAGAGGCTAGGTCCGGTAAGGACCTCACTGAGCATGTCCGTGAGGTGGCAGGCCCTGATAGGGCAGAGGGTGTCAGGTGTCCTGATGACGTGGCAACTCCTGACTGGCTCGCAGAGGCCCGCCCCTATGATCTGGCACCTCAGTATTGGTCGTCAGACGATGACTGGTGAAGTGTTTGGGGCGTGGCTGCCATGAGGTTATCAATGACGTGGCGGTTCCGGATAGGTCGCATGTGACGTCACTGATGACATGGCACTCTGCTATAGGACCTTGGTGGTTCCACCCTGGGTTTGGGGCGGACCCAGGTATAAAAGGGGCTGGAGACAACATGGAGGTGCGCAGTCTTCACTTTTGCTCAGTCAGAGCACACCTCCATGTTAGAGCCTCATTGCGGCATAAGCCTATGTTGGGAAGTGGTAGGTAGGGTTAGGCGAACGGTGCCTGTCACGCCAAGATTTGTGGCTCGGCACATCAGGGTCAGGCGCCGTGCTTCCCTCCTGCCGTTACAGTCTTGCTATAGCAGCCCAGTGGCGTTAACTGGGCTACGGCTGCTGTGCTTCCTGTCCGATTGTGCCCCCTACGCACACGGACAACGCACCTGCTGCGCTACCTGTTCGATTGTGCCTCCTACGCACACGGACAACGCACCTGCTGCGCCACCTGTCCGATTGTGCCCCCTACGCACACGGACAACGCACCTGCTGCACCACCTGTCCGATTGTGCCCCCTATGCACATGGACAACGCACCTGCTGCGCCACCTGTCCGGTTGTGCCCCCTACGCACACGGACAGCATACCCCAGGACCCCTGTGGAGTTAACAGGGTGTTCCTTATCCTCCTCGGCTTCCCGGTCAACGCTACTTTTGTACCCATCTGGCCTGACGTGTCCTACACACAAGTGGCCAGGCGAGAGGTGGCCAGAAATGCTAATCGGAGGACCGCTCGGCCTGACGTGTCCTACACACGTGGCCGACAGGGCGCTTTCGTGGCGGTCAACGCTACCTGGTTACCACCCGGCCTGACGTGTTCCCTGCACACGTGGTTGGTGTAGCGCTAGGTGCACCAAAACGCTAATCGGGTTGTTGTCCGGTCTGACGTGTCCCAACACACGTGACCGGTTCCCAGAGTTCCTGGGTTATCTCAGAGCCATCCAGCTCTATAGTCTCCGCCTAACCCTCAGGTGCCAGCAGCTCCTTTGTCATCTGGAGCACGGTGGGCCCTGACTGGCGATTAGGATATATACCCCCTGGTCCTAATCTGCCGGTCCCCCCGTAACATATATATTAGAGTCAGAAACTTGCATGCATGAGCAATCCCCTCACATCCCACCCCCATGATGAGCACTTATATACGTCAGTTTATTGCAGTGTACGTATATTATAAAATCTAGATGTATCCTATGAACTTGGCTTTTCACATGCTGCTCATTACTGTGACCCACTAGGGGATGTTAAATCATTGTGCTAAGTGCTAGGTGTGCATGGTCATAAATATTGTATCCATTAGATTTGATCACTATCTGACCTGCATTAAATATCCCAGTAATGATTTGATCTTTGTAATCTAATGCAATGCTATTTGGTCACTACCTCTGTATTAGCCCCATTTATGTGACATCATTAATTCATATCAGAGCAAAGCATTATAAATGTCCGAGGCTCACTTTACTTCCTTGCTTCATTCTTCTTCCTTCCTAGTGATTTTAGAGCCCTTTTTTGGCCATCGACATGTTCGGTATAAATGAAGCAGTGTGTAACACAATCTGGGGATGAAATCCTTCACTGAACACAGGAACACTCAATATACTAAGGTGACAGAGTAAGAAAAACACAGTCCTGAAGTTCGATTATTTTGTTAAAACATGTTGCACTTATCTTTTAATTAAAGTTGCAAGATATTTTGTAAGCTTAATTGAGAGCCATTTATATGCTGACGCTGCGACTCCTGCAAATGGCACTAAATAACATTTGAGAAAAACACAAAGTGCGGTGCTGGCAAATAAAGTGCCGGAATGTTTCCTAGCCCAGCCGGCCCGCCAGGATGGGAAGTCCAGATGTTCTCAGAGGGTCATGTTATTACCAGGTTTTCTAGCTTTCAGATGGTCACTGGAAATCCCCACTGAGATTTAGCCTTCTGCAAAATGGCTTTAATTTGCATGCTAAAAGCGGGGGGAGCTACTTTTATAGGTTCCTGTTCAGCAATTCTTTGCACTTAACCCCACAAGTAAAATTGCTCCCTACAGATGGTGTACTAGCACTGCATGAGAAGCTTCGTCTGCCATTTCTGTGGATTTATTTGCTGTAGACCAATTTGCTATGTAGCACCAGACCTCAGTGTTTGTGCTGCCATTAACAAAAAAACAACCACACAATGCAATATATGAAACGTTCCCCGGCTCATCTGGACATCTGGCTGGTGGTCATGCCTTTTTCTGATTAAGTTATGTGATGTTATTGGTTTATAAACACACATGGCCTTAGTCGGAAAATTAGTTGTCTGCATGCAAGGAAGTCATGCACGCGTTCAGTGAAAGCCATAGGCTACAGAAAAGAAATCTGGGGCTCGTCCTTCCTTCATAATCAAATATTTGGAAGCTGGGGGTGAATGTTTCTGATATCTCTTCCCCTTCAGCGAAATAACTCTTCTTTGAGGTGAGTAGAAGGAAATGATGGCTCATGAAGGAGGTAGACCAGTTATCTCTGATTACTCCAGCCATATTAGGTGGTGACATATTAGCTTCCCTACAAGATATTGACAAGCTTGACAACCTCTACGACACACTACAATTTATGCTGCCTGAGTAAAGTATTCTTTAATACTTATTGCCGCACTGTCCATCCATTATCTGTCCAAAAACATAAAGTCGAAAGCCCACGTATCTGTGGTTTGTACCTGGTTATCTAGACTTCTCCCTCAAGTACTAGAAGAAGACTACACTAATCATGTAACACATAAAATCTCTCTGTCAGAATCTATTAAACACAAAAGTAAGTCAACTTAAGAAACCAAGCATAAAAATCAATGGTTCATTGAAGTGAGCGCTGAAGCTTGCTCATGTCGGCTCCCTGAAGTAACACGACCTAGGTCGACCTTTCAATAACACGTTAGCATTAATGCTCCCAATACCTAACACCTCTTTGTGAGCTGAGACGGGTGGACAGGCGGATATAATATACCTCAGCATATAAAGAAATGATGTTCTATGACATGTGGGCCTTATATTTATGAAACAGGGATTTTTTTTTACCCTCCCCATGCGCCAATTCCCAATCAGAGTGTGTATTATAAAACATAATGGAGGACATTTATAAAACTGTTATGACAACAAAAAAAACCCTCTCTTTATTTCCCATAGCAACCAATTGTAGAGCAACTTTCACTTTATATTCCGCTCTTGAAAAATGAAACCTGCTCTGTGATTGGTTGCTTTAGACCACTACATTTTACTTTAGAAAGTTTCATAAATCTGTGTCAAAATTGGTATTAAAGGTGTTATCCCATGAACAAAGTCAATTTTAATGAATAGATCTTAGAATAAAAAAAATGTTCCTGTCCTGAGATAATCTTATAAATGTGCCCCTGTATAATGGATGTATCTGACAAGGCAGGAAAGTGGTCGGATATACCACAGCTCATGGTCTAATATAACATAGCTCATGGTTGGGTATACCGCAGTTCATGGTTGGGTACACAACCCAGCTCATGGTCTGATATACCACAGTTCATGGTCTGATATACCACAGTTCTTGGTCGGGTATACCACAGCTCATGGTCTGATATACCACAGTTCATGGTCTGATATACCACAGTTCTTGTTCGGGTATACCACAGCTCATGGTCTGATATACCACAACTCATGGACTAATATAACACAGCTCATGGTTGGGTATACCACAGCTCATGGTCAGGTATACCACAGCTCATGGTCTGATATACCACAGTTCATAGTTGGGTATACCACAGCTCATGGCCTGATATACCACAGTTCATGGTCGGGTATACCACAGCTCATTGTCTGATATATCACAACTCATGGTCTAATATAAAACAGCTCATGGTTGGGTATACTACAGCTCATGGTCGGGTATACCACAGCTCATGGTCTGATATACCACAGTTTATGGTTGGGTATACCACAGCTCATCGTCAGGTATACCACAGCTCATGGTCGAGTATACCACAGCTCATGGTCGGGTATACCACAGCTCATGGTCTGATATACTACAGCTCATGGTCGGGTATACCGTAGCTCATGGTCGGGTATACCACAGCTCATGGTCGGGTATACCACAGATCATGGTCTGATATACTACAGCTCATGGTTGGGTATACCACAGCTCATGGTCGGGTATATCACAGCTTATGGTCGGGTATACCACAGCTCATGGGCAGAGGAAGATGCAAAAGAGTATAGAGACCGGACAGCACAGGATCACAGTTGATTCTTTCTGTGAGGTAAAACAAGTGTTAAGTAGGCAGTGAAATATTTTTCCTTACAGAAACCAGCAGCTATCATATCTGTATACTCTTTCACGTCCTCCTCGACCCAGGAGCTGTGCTATGATTAGACCATGTCCCTGTACGGTCAGACACGGCCAATACACAGTACATAGCAAGGGCACATATATAAGATTATCTCAGCACAGGAACATCTTTTTTAACACATTATATTGTGAAATTTATTTTTATTCCGAGATCTATTAATTATGGGACAACCCCTTTAATTATGCTTTGTGAGCGACATTGATCTGTCCAGCATTACAAGAATTTACATTTTTTTTTACCAATTCTTTTGCCTTTTTGAAAAAGGACTATGAAATAGGTGTCAGACCCCGTGTTAATGCATAAAATAATGGGTGGGAATAACTAGAGACGATGCTCAAGGCTCAAATATAATTACGAGCCAGATATAATGCACTGTGGTCTAAAATATCATTGTACAAGTAACTTTTTGGTTAATATAAAGTATAATATTAGTAAAGTAAGATTTTGCTTTGTAAAAAACGTTCTCTGAGATGAAGCTGTATCCATGTGAATGCTGCTTTTCATTTTTATTTTATTGCATATAAAATATAAACTCGGTCAGAACTGAGACCTGTGAATTTTGCATGCAGAGAACACTATGGTATCTGGTTATTGAGTTAAAGCTGTGATTGAAGGTGTTTAGTAATATTTCATCCATTATATTTAATTAGCACTTCCATTTACAGTGACGTAGGAAACAAGACCTCATATACTGTATACGTCTGAATTTACACTTTGATGTATGGAACTGTAACGGACACCTTAAAAGATCCTGCTCTACCTTCACATGCAGCGGTATAGCATGCTGCTGGGATCAAAGCAAGTATTTTCCAACCTCTAACCCATGGACCAATAGAACTACTTGATTTCCCTTCAACACTCCTGTATTAAAGAGAACCTGGTATCTGACACTATTCTACACCGCGGCTCAGTCCCAGGGTTGCCAACTTGATTTTTTACTTTTTCTGGACACCTTATCAAGAAATCATGGACAGACAATATAGTTTATGGTCACATTGGAAAATCATAATCAATCATTATGATTATATATAGTGATGAGCGACCACTACCATGCTTGTGTGATGCCCAGGGTTATGGGATACTCGGTCCTGGGCAGTGTATGTCTGGGGAATGTCACTTTGGTGGCCATTGCCTGGTTCCGTGCCCTGAGCCCTTTTTGAAAAAGGGAATATTTACAGGGGATTAGAATAGTGTTCACACGTGACGCCACTTGCGGTGTTGCAGCTATGTGGATGGAGCCGCTGCTGCACAATGTCCACTACTGGGGTTAGTGTTAATGGCAGCCTGGATGTTAGACCCTCCGCAAGTAGGGCTGGGCCCCAGAGGTTAGGTGTAATGACGGGTGTCGGAAGAAGGTAGTCCACACAAGGGGTTCAGTGCAACTGGTTCTTTACTTACTTTCTGGTGGTAACTGGTCACCCAAGGCTGGCTGGTTTCACCTTCAGGTCCCCTTTGCCCCAGTGCTAGTCTAGTAATCTGGTACCTTCTCCCCTGCACCTGTCTCTGGTTGGTGGGTCCCCGTGGCGTAGAGCAACTGGAGGTCCCCGTCCGGTGGTTTTCCACTGCTGTCCGTATGATGGTAGCGTGAACCCTGTGGGGTTGGAGTCTCTTGTCCTGTTCCCGGTTCTCCCTTTGCTACTGAGTCTCAAATTTTTAGGGTCAGCAAGGTCCTTGATGGTCCCCTCGCTGTGCAGGTGTTATCAGGCCTGCCTGGAGCTTCTGCCTGACCTAGGGTCTTGTACCCCATTGGTGCGTAGTTCCGGGAGTACTCCACCGTAAACTATCCTCCTGGGCACCAGGTTACTGTTCACTTCAAGTCAGTGTGTCTCCTCACGTCCACCTTCACTCTCTCCCTTCTCTGACTGTTCTGAAGGCCCACTATATGCCCCTCCCACCTGGTCAACTAGTGGACTGGACTGGCTCCACCTCTAGACAGCCATCCATTGGTCCGACCCTAGCTTTGTACCATTCTATGGGGGATTTTGGGGAAAACTGGGATTACCTGGAGTGTTTGTGTGTGACCGGCACTGGTCTTGTGGGGATCTAGGGGGTAGGCCCTGCATCCTGGTAGGGAGGCAGAACCTTGTAGCTTCCTGATGGCTTCAGGGGCACTACACTTGGGTATTTGGTACTGATAACAAACAGTTGAATACTTGGATGGGCGCATTTTTCTGGAAAATCTGGAAAAATGCTCGAGTTGCCAATTGACTTCCATTATACTCGGGTACTCGAGTCACGCCCATCCAAGCTTCTAACTGCTCATCACTAGTACCGAGCAACTGAGCATGGTAGTGCTCACTCATCACTAGTACCGAGCACCTGAGCTTGGTAGTTGTCACTCATCACTAGTACCAAGCACCCGAGCATGGTTGTGTTCGCTCATCACTAGTACTGACCACCCGAGCATGGTAGTGCTCACTCATCACTAGTACCGAGCACCTGAGTGAACACTACCATACTCATCACTAGTACTGAGCACCCGAGCATGGTAGTGCTCAATCATCACTAATACTGAGCACCCGAGCATGGTAGTGCTCACTCATTACTAGTACCGAGCACCCGAGCATGGTAGTGTTCGCTCATCACTAGTACTGAACTCCTCATGTTTCCTCCCTCCCCCAACCTTCCGAAACCCAATATTACCATTTCTGTGTGGGGTTCTACCATTACATCCCAGCAGCACGCCCGCTGTCTTGAGCTTATATTTGACTCTGATTTCTCCTTCACACCCTATATTCGTTCACTCGCTCGTTCATGTCAATTCCACCTCAAAAAACATCTCAAGAATTTATCCTTTTGTTACCATTGACTCTGCAAAAACTCTTACTGTCGCTCTCATTCATTCTCGCCTGGATTATTGTAATTCTTTACTAATTGGTCTCCCTGTTACTAAACTCTCCCCTCTCCAATCAATTCTGAATGCCGCAGCCAGGATAATTTTCCTCTCCAACCGCTTCACTGATGCCTCTGCTTTGTGCCAGTCATTGCACTGGTTGCCTATCTGCTACAGAATCCAACATAAACTTATCACTCTGGCTTACAAAGCTCTCCACGGTTCTGCACCACCCTACATCTCCTCCCTCATCTCGGTCACCCCACCCTTGCCCTCCACTCTGCTAATGACCTAAGACTGACATCCTCAACAATTCGAACCTCACACTCCTAACTTCAAGATTTCTCATGAGCTGCGCCTATGCTCTGGAACACACTACCAAGAACAATCCGATTAATTGCCAACATCCACACTTTTAAGTGGGCCCTAAAAATTCATTTCTTTAGACTAGCCTATCACCTCACTGCCCTGATCTAATCTAGTCCCTTTCTGCCCTTCTTAAAATTTATTTCCAATTCTTGACTCCTGTATCTTGATTGCATTCCCCTCCATGTACTTTTTTACACTCTGTACCTGTATAAATTCTGGCTGGTGACCGGTCCACGCAGCTGGTTTTGAATCCCCTATTAAATCGATGGCTAGACCATATATGACAAGCTTTTCTCCCCCATTCACCTTTTGTGCCTCCTCTATTTCCTCATAGACTGTAAGCTTACGAGCAGGGCCCTCACTCCTCTTGGTATCTTAATTTTATTTTGTAATGTCTCATATTCTCTGTACATGTCCCCTCTGAATTGTAAAGCGCTGCGGAATATGTTGGCACTATAGAATTGAAAATTATTATTAATATTACTGAGCACCCGAGCATGGTAGTGCTCACTCATTACTAGTACCAAGCACCTGAGTGAACACTACAATACTCATCACTAGATCACTAGTATCGAGCACCCGAGCATGGTAGTGTCCACTCATCACTGATAGTGAGCACCCGAGCATGGTAGTGCTCTCTCACCACTACTTATGTGTGATCCAGGTCTACATCTCATAGTTTTGATATTAAGAAATCAGCTACATTCACTGTAAACTATAAAATTATGAAAATTACAGCAAAGATAATCTAGATTAATTTCTACAGCTTTAAAAAAATTACACACATCTTAATTCTTTGTTAAGGAAAAGGCAAAAAACTGCCCTATTTTTACATGTTGTCCTAAAATTTCTGGATGGTGGGCAACCAAGCTCAATCCCTTCGGCTATTTAAAAGTATATTAAACATACCTGGCTTTGATCTTACAGCCTTGCTACCCATAGATTGGGCACCATGTATCAGATGGTAGGAGCATATAACAAGCATATAGATATATATAGATGTTACAAGCATATGTATTGAATAGTAAGAAAATACTGATGCAATTATAGGTTGTCTTTTGACCTATTAGCTTTTTTAATTTTTTTGCTTAAATCTAACTTAAAATCTTACAAATAAAAAGTTTCCACTGTTATATATATTTTTTTATTATACTTTAAAAAAAAACAAACAAAAAACAAAAACATTTTCTTTTTCATGTAATGTTATTACATTAGCTCTATCCCTAACCATAACCATTACTTTAGTATGGCTAAAAAAACCTGTAAAAACATCAAAGCAGCTCTTAGTAATGAATGAACACATTGCTGAATCATATAAATGACACCTGATTCAGTACCCATTTCATTCATTATCTGCTCAACTTCAGTCATCAGAGCTGCTGCCTATTTGTAGTACAGCTGTTGAGGGAAGCTTGTCACCGGCTACTGTGCAGTGACTGAGATGGAAAAGCTCAGCTGGTCGATTCCAATGCAGAACGCAGCAGTTCATGCTAAACTCTTGTTGACTGCTGTGCTCTGCATAGGAATTCAAATTGCCTCTCTGTCACATCCATGTCTGAATATACTGCTGCTACCTATGCCTTGGTTGCTGGGCAGCGCCACACAAATTCCATGGTTATTGCTGGATGACGACAGCATGTGGCTGTTTAGCTTGAAGATTGCTGAGACTTATTCTCTCTTGGTTGGGAGCCATGAATTCCTTTCTATACAAACCTTGTGTCACGAATCGTGGGCTCCTCGTTTGCCTTCTGGAGCAGTTCCTCCCCGTACCCGAAGTCGCTCGGCCCGGTCTTCAGAGCCACGGAGGGTGACCAGGACTTTTTGGCATTCTGACACTATGGGGGGCTTTACACGTTGCGACATCGCTTCCAAAATATCGTCGGAGTCACGTCGTTAGTGACGCACATCCGGCGCCGGTACTGACATCGCAACGTGTAAATCCTAGATGCGCCGATAAACGATCGAAAAGTGTCGAAAATCGGTGATCTGTGTAGCATCGGTCATTTTCATAATGTCGGGTCGACCGCAGGTACGATGTTGTTTGTCGTTCCTGCGGCAGCACACATCGCTGTGTGTGAAGCCGCAGGAGCGACAAACATCTCCATACCTGCGTCCCGATGGCAATGCGGAAGGGAGAAGGTAGGCGGGATGTTATGTTCCGCTCATCTCCGCCCCTCCGCTTCTATTGGCCGGCCGATTAGTGATGTCGCGGTGACGTCGCTGTGACGCCGCAGGCACCTCCCCCTTGAAGGAGGAATAGTTCGGCAGTCACAGCGACGTCGCCGAGCAGGTATGTGCGTGTGAAGCTGCTGTAGCGATAATGTTCGCTACGCCAGCAATCACCACATATCCCATGTGCGACGGGGGCGTGTACTATCGCGCTCGACATCGCTAGCCGATGCTAGCGATGTTGCAATGTGTAAAGTACCCCTAACTGTCAAAAAGAGCCTAATGAGCATGTGCGGGATTCCTATGGGTCTTTTACTACTATCTGAGCATGTCAGTGAGTTGGCACGTTTCTATTGGCCACAGTAACATCATCAGTGATTTGGCACGTTCCCATTGGCCATTATGACATCATGAGTGAAGTGGCACGTTCTTATTGGCCGCCAAGACATCATCAGTGATGTGGCACGTTCTCATTGGTTGTGACATCATCAGTGATGTGGCACATTCTTATTGGCCGCGGTGACATCATCAGTGACATGTAGGGCTCTCATTGGCCAAAGGGACTGGCTACACGAGGTTCCTCCATCTTGTGGGTGGTACAGAGGTGATAAATAGCCCTGACGCCCACATGGAGGTGCGCACTCGTCTTTGTGCATACTGCTGTACACATCTGAGATACGGTTAGGCAGCAAAGTCCCATCGGACTGATTGAGGGTCAGGAGGCCGGTTAGGGTGAGGCGTTGCGGTCATATCCATTGACCGAGTTAGGGTCAGCAGCTGGCGAAGCTAGGCTCCAGTGATATCGGGCTTGGGCGGCTTTGGGACCGGTGGCTAACCAACTGTACTATATAGCAAGCCGAGCAGTATCCTGTACACTCACCACTACATATACCCTGAGCCTCTGCTAGCAGGATACGGCTAGTATTCTGCTTGTCCGCTCCTATACATACTGTGTATGCTACATATGTATTACCTTCTGTGAAGGAACAGAAGTGTAATGCGCCATATAGACTTAACTGAGTTAACAGAGTTCTGTTTATTTACTATAATATTATTTCCTTATCTGACTGTCATTTAATAGAGTTTACTATACATACTGCAGTATTGTGTGGCTTAGAACATGGTTACTGCATACACAGGTCCTCTGTGATGGGATAGAGTCTCTTTACATCTGTTGGTACCTCTGTGTGACCTGTAATATAGAGTACCTTAGTTACGGGGTTACTGTTGGGTTTCAGTAGGGCCTTGTGCCACCAGCTGCAGTTCTGCCATCACTGCACGGTGGACCCTGACCACTGGTACTAGTATATATTCATCTATTCCTATACCAGGAGGTCCCCCCGTAACACCTTGTCAATTTAGTTCAGCCAGATCTGGTTTAAGCTCTGATCCATTTCTTCTGGTGTTCTACTTTGTTTATCCTGTTTTCTGACCTTGGCTTGCATTTTGACCACTCTCCTGCTTTCTGATGTTGTCCCTTACTTGCCTTTTTGGTATTGACCTTACCTGATGACCCATCTTGCTGCCAGCTTGCACCACCAGCCACCAGCTTACTCCGTATGGCCCAGCCCAGAGGTTCCAGTGTAAGTCCAGATTTCTGTAGAGTTTAAAGGGTGAAGGCCATGGCAACCCCTGGGTTTGGGTAATTGAATTGGCTAGTGTGACGCCCTGGACTAGCCAGGTAGTCACAGACACAACATCATACACCATCCCTTCCCTGGACAGGTCACACCAGGCACACATTAAATCCTTGTTGCCACCCTCCAGGGTTGATCTCTACACCAGGTGGGTCGGAGCCAGGCGGTTGACCCCGCCCACCGAGGAGTTCACATGCCTGGAGGCGGGAAAACACAGTAGTCAGTCCAGTTGTGGTCAGTAGACACTGAGGAGTGAAACTGTTGGTGTCTGGGTTGGAGCCCAGGCACTTCCAGCAAGGTAGGCAGACGGTGGTGGCCATCTGCAGGGGTTGGTGACGGTCAGCAGAACCGTAGGACCGGGGTCGGGCGGTGGCCCGCTGGTACCAAACCGGGGAGCCAATTGGAACCAAGCACCAGGCAGGGTACTCAGACCCCGACTAGGCTTGAAGCCGTCCTTTCGTCAAATTTACTGATTGCGGTCTGGACCTCAGGGCTTCACTTCCACCCAGGTCCTGATTGAAGGCAACAGCCCAACCGTTCCGGATAAGCGCCACTACCAAGGGCCAGAGATCCACAGGGCCAGCATCTGCGGGCAAACGGGATCCTCCGACACGAATTCACTGGGGAGCGGACTACCAGTGCCCAGACATTGGAGTCAAGATACAAAACACAAGTGCAGGGAAATGACAGCCACCATCAACCCATCCAGGGAGAACACTGCAGCCGGCTGTGGGCCCCGTCCATCCAGCCGTTTGGTTTACCAGAGATTCTGTCCATCTGTGTCTGAGTGAGTACACCTGTGCCATCCGGCACCACGCTGCGCTGCACCGCAGCACTGCACCCTGCAATCCCATCCTACGGAATCCCTCCTTCCTCCTACCGGGCCCCGGAACCAACAGCCCCTACCCACGGAGGGGTCAACACCTAGTTGCTCCCCGCCATCACTACCGGTAACCCCGTCACCAGCAGTGGTGGTGCCCACCATCACCACAACCCGTGGGTGGCGTCACGAACTCTATATATCTCAAAAATCCAATTCCCCTTTTCACTCGTGGGCGAGGAGCGCTGCTCGAGCCTCGTGTCCGGCCCCGCTCGAGCCACCGAGGAGATGGCACCAGATCTGAGCGCGATCTCCCCGAGCAGCCCCCGCGACGGGGAACTGGCCCCTGCCCCCGACAATAGCAGTAAACCTGCCTGTGGAAACTCTATAAACAGCAGCCAAGCCGCCACAACCCGTTCTCCTGTGACACTCTGCAAGAAGAAGCTTATCGGCGCTGTTCATTTAAAAGTGTGTGTGGTGTAATATAAATTTTGCACCTTAATATACTTTGGTGTCCAGGGCAAGGCCTCTATCCACATGGGTAGCATATGCAATTTTTCTGAATCCAACAGATAAACAAACAGCAATAAAACAGTATCATAGAGGTAATCTCCTTGGAACTATTGCTTCCAGGATAAAATATCTCATTATTTATGGAGCATCATGCATCTGCACATATCTGCAGTGTGTATGAGACCATATACCAAGTTACCAGAACTATTGATAAACTTTTGTCTGTGTAGTAGAAACCTAAAACCAATAGATCATAAAAATGCCATAAGATGAAAATTATGTAAATCTGAGATTTTAACAGGGAAAATATCACTTTAAAATGTAAAGATGTAAAAATACGGGATTAAAATTTAAAGACAATTTAACCTATAAACTAATGGCCCCGGACAGAGCACTTGGAAAGAGATGTACCTATATAAATCTTAATAATTCTGTTTAAAACCAGGCTTCTGTGATCTGTCTCTGCTCCATTCCTGCAGAATATTGATAAAGAACTAATGTCTGTTGTCCTCCTCCTCAATGATTTATGACTCACAAGATATGCATATATTACCAGCAAAAATATCACTACCAGAAGAGTCTATTAAATATACAGTAAGTATGACACGCGGGTCAGAATGCAAAGATGAGACATCATCTTGTTTCCAAGGTGGGAATAGTCCGTGTTTTTTCTTCTTCTTCTTTTCCCTGCAAAGTGGAGGCTTCCTGTGTTCATAATATTAGCGAAGGCTCTGAGGATTAATCAATCAAAGTCCCATGTCATTCCGCAAGCAAATTGGATCCATCTGCTGGTAGAACATTTGGGTTATTTTGGGACTTAAAAAAATTGACTACATTTGGCTGAGAAAAAGCAAATAAAAATGACCTTCCCTGGTTCGCACCGCAAATGCCAGCCTAAATTAGCAACTAATGAGTATAGTTTGTGTTTAAAGGATTTTAATATAATTTGCGCTAATAGTGACACACTGAATATAGGGCTCTCGAATCAGCTCCTAATAACAGGGTAACAGATGTTGGTATTTTTATCATTAATTATACATTTCATTAACATATCAATTTTGTCAAACATCATTTAATAAAAAAACTGTGTGAGTGATTTATACACATCCAGAATACAGCCGCGATTAGAACTGTCTGTTTTAGTTAATGTTTTGACTGTAAGATAATAATCTTCTAACCAATATTCACATGGCGCATGAAGATAGCGTAGGCTCGTCAGGGTTGTTGTTTTCACTGTCTACTCCCAAAAATATAAAGTAGGACAAGCGGCCAACATTTTGTTTTCCTACCGTAGAAAGAACAAACTTTAACGAGCAGCAGATGTTCAGGTAATGCCATGGAGCTCCATCATTTTGTCAAAGGTAGATAGGAGAATCTTGGTCACCGACAATAAATGATGCTGCATGGTTCCGGCCAATGGATGTCGGCAATATTCCAACTGAAACATGATATGATGTCGGAGCGGCATTTTTAATCCTTATGTCTGATACACTTTGCTGTTCAAATGATAAATCATTTATCCTCGAGGCTGAGCAGTTTCTGCTGCTGTTCATCTGAACTGACATCACAATCAATATGTGCAGTGTGTAGACACATCGGACTCTTGTTGAAAACGGCATATAACATTTTGGCTAAATATGAAGTTTTTACTCCTTTCATTGCTGATTTGTTCTTCACAGCCAAAAGTCACATGTAGGGATAAGTATCCAAAGAGCCAACTCATTTTTGAATAAGGCACATTTATGTTGTACATTTGGGCCCATTCATCATTTGTGTCTTTCGGTATTAATTGCTGATTTTGGGGCCAAATTATTGAAGATGGCTCACACAAATCGTGAATTTGGCGCACAGTAAAAAATGGTCTTTTTTTCTGCATTAAACTTTTTTTTTGCAAATGTTTAATGCCAAGAGTTGCATGTTGTGGAAAATTACACCAATGACATACTCAGAAATACATCGTGAGAGCAAGGGAGGGCTGCAATGGGGTTGCACCGAATTTTGCAACTTTTTATTTGATGAATCAAGGGACAACATCTGGAATTGCTAAATTCCGTCCACAAAGTGGAAAACCACAAGAGAAAAAAGATAAACTAAAAAGGTGTGAACAGAATAATGAATTGGGTGCAAACAAAAAAAGAGGCACAAAACCAGACAAAAATGAGGCCTTGGTGTATTCATTTGAGAATTATTCTGAAATACAACAATCAGCATCATGTTAAAATCAAATCACTGACTGCTTAAACCCAAGAACAAAGTTAATTTTAAAATTCATTTTAATAAATAGACCTTGGAATAATAATTATTTCCACAATTGGATGTTTGAAGAAATGTTTCTGTGCTGAGATAATCCTATATATGTGCCCCTGCTATGTACGGTGTAATGGCCGCGTCTGACCGTACAGGGACATGTTCTGACCATACCACATCTCCTGGGCCGGGAGGACACAAAACAGAATAAAGACTATAAAGACATTACAGCAGAAGGTCACAGCTGATTCTTTTCGTGAGGTAACATTTCCCTGTTTTTTAAAAAATGTTTTCCCTTGAAGAGATGGCCGAGGGACTACCATTGTATAGTGTTCAAATACGGTGCATAAGACGAGGTGTCAGAAACAAGACTAGAGCTTTATTTACAGGCAGGAGAAAAGCGTTTATGCAAGTGAATGGGGGATAAGTATTCTGGTAACAGTCAAGTTTAACACACTGCAGATTCTAGTTGGAGCGCCCCAACTATATCTCACCCCAGCTATTACAAATATCAATTTCAACAGTACAAACAGGCAAGTACAAAATATTCACAACTGCACTACACTAGCAACCTAGCTGGCCTCTGCAACTCAGGCCACGCGGTTACCGCGCTGTGGCTACTGAGGCTTACGCTATGCCGTATTAATTGCACACACCGGTAATGACTCATTATACATTCGAGAGGGAGCCAGGCCACTCCCAGGAGTTTGAGGCTGTGATGCTCGTTGGTGAGCATTTCCCCTTGTAGGGCAGGGGGGAACTTTCCTTCTCTCATGGGCCCAGGGACTCTCGACACCTCCAGGTGACATCTCTTCTTCTATTTGGATTCACTAACCTTGCAGTGTTTCACTCAGGTACTCACTCGATGGTGAACAGAGCTCCCTTACAGTCCTGTTCATTGTCTCTCTTGCAGCCAGCATCATACCTCTTCTCAATCCGCCATTCACCGGGCAGATCACAGGCAATGTCTTCTCTCTCTCACACTCTCAGGTGACTCGACTTCTCCTGTTCCCGACCAAACTCTTCTCCTGCTCTTTCTTTCTTTCCCACACTTTTTGGGCTGGGTTAGTCTAATGCGGGCGTCACACGAGACGATCTATCGTGCGATGCATCGTCGGGGTCACGGTTTTCGTGACGCACATCCGGCATTGTTCACGACATCGTCTCGAGTGACACCTCCAAGCGACGCAGAATCAGTCACAAATCGTGAGTCGTGTACACGTCGCTTATTGTTAAAAAATTGTTTATTTTTCATGGTGCCGGTTGTTCATCGTACCCAGGGCAGCACACATCGCTCTGTGTGACACCCTGGGATCGATGAACACAGCTTACCTGCGTCCTGCGGCACCCACCGGCTATGCGGAAGGAAGGAGGTGGGCGGGATGTATATGTCCCGCTCATCTCCGCGCTTCCGCTTCTATTGGCCGGTGTGACGCCGAACGTCCCTCCCCCTTCAGGAAGAGGATTTTCGCTGCCCACAGCGAGGTCGCTCAGTAGGTAAGTACGTGTGACGGCAGTTTAAGGACTTTGTGAGACATGGGCAGCGATTTGCCCGTGATGCACAAATGACGGGGGCGGGTACGATCGCTCATGCGATTGCACGATAGATCGTACCTTGTGACGCCCGTATAAGTCTGGGGGAGCGCCAGCTGAACCAGAGAGTTCATAACACACAGAAAAACAAGGGAGCACCGCCTCTTAAAGTCATAGGACTCAACCATTTTGTAAGGTCGATACCCCCACCCCTACACCCTCACAGAAATAATTATTTGCAATCCCATGCAATAATCCTGTGCTATCTGTATACTCTCTTTTGCGTCCTCACCAGCACAGAAGATGTGATATGATAAGACCATGTTCCTGCATAGTCAGACACGGCCATTACACAGTACATAACAGAGACACATATATAACATTATCTCAGCAGAGAAACATTTTTTTTAAAACACATCCAATTGTAGAACTTATTATTATTCCAAGATCTATTGATTAAAATTACCTTTATTTGTGGGAAAATCAACAATATGGATTATGATGTGACAATTGCAAATGAGCCGCCAATGATGATTTTTATACCTGCATAAACAATTGAGAGTTTTCCTCTTCAGCGATGTGATCATCAGCGTTTTCCATGGATCTATAATATCTATACTTGAATATGTGTTCACTCATTATTGACTTGTTTATCAGATCTGAGCAGCTTTAACAGCTGGCATAAGGGATCATGGGTGCCCAAAACTCAGTTACTGACAAAGGCTAGGTCAGAAGAGCTACAGTAGTACAATCTACAAAAAAAAAGATGGCTATGGTAATGAGATGTTTGAGCATACAGTGCATCCCAGCTTGGTGTGTAAGGCTCATCGCAGGTGCTCACCCACTGACCTTTGTTTTCTTCAGAAAGTGCTTACAATGGAAAAGTGAGAATCGGATCGGAACAGTGTCGGATATTTTCTGAAAATACAGACAGTGTTCCAGACCAACAGGAGCAATAATGGTAAGCAAAAACCCTTCAAACGTGCATCCTTTATGTGTGTTCACTTCTACAGCACCATTATTTCCACAGCACCTTACAGACATTATTATCCCCACTGGGGTTTATATGTCTTTGGAGTGTGGAAGGAAATTCAGACAAACACAAGGAGAACATACAAACTCCTTGCAGATATTGTCCTTGGTGGGATTTGAATCCAGGACCCCAGAGCTGCAAAGCAACAGTGTTAATCACTGTGCTGGTCAATGAGCTATTAAAGCTATTGGTTCACTAATCTGAAGACAAAATTCATTAGTGCACGCCTTTGTGTGCTACGCCAGAAATCTGACTCCAATCAGGTACCAGAGTGAGCTTTTTGGCATATGTAACACCACAGCTTGTCATGAGTTAGATGAGCTGTGGCATCCCACCCCGCCCAGTTGCACATTTTTTGTCAAAAATGGCTTGAAAACTTACAAGTCACAAAATATAGGGTTAACTCCGAGTTGTGCCTAAATTTTGCAACACTTCAAAGCTTTTACCCAAGATACCTGATTTTGATGAATCGGGCCCATGTTTTTAGAGAATGGCCCAGCATTTGATATGTAGATTGATAATTTGGTCTACAATGATGGTCTCCAAGGCATGCTGATAGTTGTACTTTCTCAGACCAAAGGTTAGAGGTTATTAATATACAGAACAATTAGCAGTTACCTATGTTAGATGTGATTTCCTATGGAAATCAAAGGCTCAGATTGCTGCACATATGTCACACATCACATGTCGTCCTTACAATTGCTGAATAGTGCAGCACAGTAGCAGCAAACACTGGGATAATTTGGGTTTGAGCACTTCAGAAGCTGTCACCACTCATACCATCAAGCCCTTCATTGTTAGTTCCTGGATCTATGCAAACAACAAGACGTTATCAGGTGATCAATTCCCCCGGTGACAGCCATGCTTCTGTAATGGTGTATAATGCTGAAATATAGCTTTTTCCTTGGAGGAAATTATTCTTAAGCTTTCAGTATTTTTCTCGATTTTGTAGAAACAAAAAAGCTTTAATGAGCAACAGATGTTTAAGGATTGGAAAAGAAATCTATCACCTTGTCAGAGATAAATATTTCACCAGATCAGACTCATTCACTACCAACAAATGATGCTTCACGGTTATAGCCATTTATATAGAACCAATTTTTATAGAACCATTCTACATACAAAACAAAGTCTGCTATAACTCATGAAGGTGAGCTTAACTCGAAGATACAGAGCACATTTCCATCACATATCTACAACGAGGAGGAGGGCTTTTTATTATACTGTTACAACTGTTGGGCGAATAGTGCGTATTCGTGTTCAGATTATTCGTAACGAATCCCAAAGTACTATTCGGCATTTGTCCTGAATAAAAACCTAATACAAGTCAATGGAGAACCCGAGCATTTTTCTTGTTGTGATGAATACTGGGATACTACTCGGTATTCGGTAAGCATTATCCAAACATGATTAGTTACTATTCGCCCGTCTCTGTTACATATTAGTGTCTCAGAGCTCCAATGTGTCATGATTCATGTATGACTCTGCTTGTGCAGAGCCATTGTATGTGTTTGTTTTCCTGCTGTCTACATTCTCCGAGGTTAGGTCCAATAAGAGGAGCGTATTCTGTCGTGCCTCGTTGCGGGGGTCATCCGGTCTTATCTTGGAACTGTTTTCTTCGGTACGCAGTCAGTGATAGTGCTTGCAATGCAGTATGTGTCGCACTAGGGATATGGGGTACTCGGTTCGGGCAGTGTATGTCTTGGGAATGTCACGGTGGTGGCCGTTGCCCGGTTCCGTGCCCTGGGCCCTTTTTGTAATGGGGATATTTATAGGGGAGATTATGATAATGTTCACATGTGACGCCACTTGCAGTTTTGCAGCTAAGGCAAGAGTGGTACTGTTGATTCTTTTTTCTTTTAAACTTGATTCATATTATCAGAAGTGGACATTTTTTGCTCTTATTTCATTCCTGATGCTTTTTAACTATTCACGTTTTGTTTTCTTAATAATCCAACATACAGTTCCGAAAACATGGAACTTTTTATTTAGCACTAATTCTTATAGTCTTTATAATGGGATCATGTGGCTCACAGGATTTTCGGGGGAATGTCTTTAGGCTGCTTTGCATAACTACTCTGCGAATAAGGCCCGCTTGGAAAAGACAATAAAAATTAATACTAAGTATAAAAGCCCTTATTTTTGGATCCACAAGGCGGAATTTAAAGAAAACAAAAAAAAAACAATAACAAAACCCTGTAGTATTCAGAGGTAGCATCTGGAATAAAATAATACTTACAGCAAAGATAGGGATACAGGATACAGCGAAGCCCCCACTGAGTGAAGGCATCACAGGTGCAGGAGGAGCAAATCACACACACACTTCCATGAAATGAAGGGGGTGATTGCTGGATGATAAAACTGCACACGGATGGCTTGCATCCTCCTGCACCTGTGATGCTTCCACTTAGTGGGGGTTTAGCTCTATCCTGCTGGAGTACTAGTTTTTGGCCTGGGCGATGGACAACTGTAGCCTTATCTTTGCTGTAAGTAATGCTTAATTTTTGGAGGATATTAAGGCTATGTGCACACTATGATGTTTTTGCACTTTTCAAAAATGCTGTGTTTTGGCTGCAAGAAACGCAGTGTTAAAAATGCATGCCTTTTTACCATGTTTCGGGGCATTTTTGGCTTTGTTTTGCTGCATTTTTGATCACTGCGTTTTGCTCCATTTTTCCAATGCATTGCATAGGTGGACAGTAAAACGCAGGAAAGAACTGACATGTCCATTTTTTTTTTAGCTCAAAAACGCAGCTAAAAAAAAAGTTGAGTGTGAACAGCAAAAATGAAAAGTCATAGACTTTGCTTTGGAAGCAAAGTCATGCAGTTTTGAGTCCAAAAACGCACAAAAACGCACCCAAAAAATGCGCAAAAATGCTCAGTGCACACATAGACTAAAGGCTACTTTACACACTGCGATATCGGTCCCGATATCGCTAGTGCGCGTACCCGCCCCCATCTGTTGCGCGACACGGGCATATCGCTGCCCGTGGCGCACAACATCGCCCAGAGCCGTCACACATACTTACCTGTCCGGCGACGTCGCTGTGACCGGCGAACCGCCTCCTTTCTAAGGGGGCGGTCCGTGCGGCGTCACAGCGACGTCACTGAACCGCCGCCCAATCACAGCGGAGGGGCGAAGATGAGCGGGACGTAACATCCCGCCCACCTCCTTCCTTCCGCATAGCGGCCGGGAGGCAGGTAGGGAGACGTTCCTCGCTCCTGCGGCGTCACACGCAGCGATGTGTGATGCCGCAGGAACGAGGAACAACCTCGTTACTGCTGAAGTAACGATAATTGGGAATGGACCCCCGTGTCGCCGATTAGCGATTTTTCACTGTTTTGCAATGATGCAAAATCGCTAATCGATGTCACACGCAACGGCATCGCTAATGCGGCCGGATGTGCGTCACGAATTCCGTGACCCCAACGACTCCGCATTAGCGATGTCGTAGCGTGTAAAGCCCGCTTTACTCCTCTTTTTGTTGCTATTGGAATAAAATAAGAACAAAGACTGATCATTATTGACCTGTTGAATGGTCCTCTTTAAAGGTATATCCAAAGAGAATCAAATTTGGAAGCAAATATTAGTCACTAAGATTTTTTTTATTTATTTTCATTTTACTCATTTACATAGTGCTATTAATTCCACAGCACTTTACAGACGTTATCATCACTGTATCCATTGGGGCTCACAATCTACATTCCCTCGAGACAAAACAATCACTGATCTCATGGAGACCAGCCAGAGAAAACACTGCTGGCAGTCAGCAAAGGCGCTCAACACAGTGAAATCCTAGGTGCATTGCACCCTGGGAAGTATGCAAATAAAAAAAGTCCATGGAGCCTCTGTTAGGAGTCTCGACACGGAAAATAGCCAGATATCCCTCTGGGAAGGACCTAGCCAAGGTCCCTTGTCATATCTTTAAACTCGTCAAGAGTTGGATATTGACTAAAAGGGCCACTTAATATTTTGGTTATGGTGGTCTCCTAAAAAGAGCCACTCCTTGGCTAGGTCCTTCCTGGAGGGATATCTGGCTATTTTCCGTTTCAAGACTCCTAACAAAGGCTCCATGGACTTTTTTGATTTGCATACTTCCCAGGGGGCAATGCACCTAGGATTTCACTGTATTGAGCACCTTTGCTGGCTGCCAGCAGTGTTTTCTCGTGCTGGTCTCGCCGAGATCAGTGATTGTTTTGTCTTGTTGGTCTACTAGACATTGCTCCCACCTGGCCAGAATCCTACTCCACACTGATGAGGGGCAATACCGCAAAACAGCTGTTTGTGGATGGATACCTGGCATTGGTATTTCCCTTGTCATATCTTTAAACTCGTCAAGAGTTGGATATTGACTAAAAGGGCCACTTAATATGGTGGTTATGGTGGTCTCCTAAAAAGAGCCACAACTTGGCTAGGTCCTTCCCGGAGGGATATCTGGCTATTTTCCGTGTCGAGACTCCTAACAGAGGCTCCATGGACTTTTTTTTATTTAATCTATATTCCCTATCAGTATGTCTTTGGAGTATGGAAGGAAACCGGAGTACCTGGAGGAAACGCACGCAAACACAGGAAGAACGTACAAACTCCTTGCAGATGTTTTCCTTAGAGGGATTTGAATCCAGGACCCCAATGCTGCAAGATAACCACTGTGATTAAACTACTTCTGGAAATGTTTTGTTTTTTATCAGTTTAGGTTGATTCTATGTTCCATAAGCCTATTCGAAACCAACACCCATTAAAATACTTCTTTATACCTGTAAATATCAGGAGCATGAAAGGTGCAGACAAATATGCCAACATAAAGTGCATGTCCGGTGCGTGGGCAGCTGTCAGTGACTCTATGGGCACATTATATTATACAGGATGAATAGGTCATGTGTCATTTACTGTCAGATAGGCCAGATGACCCAAGAAAATGTAAAAAAAACGCTGATTGTGTCTCAGAGGTTAATATTTATTTATTGGATCTGTGAAATAAGGACCATTTGCTTGGATTGAAGCTGGTAACATTAACAAAAGGGGTTACTGAGAATCAGAGAAACAATGCAACACTTGTCCCGTGGCCATTCCTGTATTGTGTCTGAAGTCATTACTCAAGTCACTGCTGTAATAGCCGATATACAGTATAGTAGTTTACCAACACTAATACTGTAAACGCTGTAAAAAAAAAAAACTTGATACGCCAGAATCTTTTTTTTTTTTTGGTTCCCCACATCTCCCCCACCTAAAGAAAACACCAGCAAAAAGTGATCAAAATTCCATATGTCTCAAAATGGTAATACTAAAAACCACAGCAACCTCAACCTCAGCCCTATTCATGAAAACACATAATAAATATCGGTCTCAGAAAATGGCGACTCAATCCACATTTTTTGAACAAAGTTCGATTTTTTTTTAAAAACATGTAAAATCTACACCTGACTTGTACTAACCTAAAAACATACGTCATTTTTACTGCACATTGAATGTCGTAAAAATAAAATCCAAAATACAAGATCGGAATTGTTCTTTTTGAGGAGAAAGTGCAAAACTGAAAATTGGCTCAGAGAAGAAGAGGTTAGAAAACGGCATTTTTGATACTTATTTAGTCCACATAAAGGGAATGCATTGTTCTCAAACCAGGGAAAGAGGAATTGTTTTCTGGGAAGGGAATGGATGTGGACAACAGCCCAGAACCATCATGAGGCCTTGCGTTGATCTTTGTATAATGCACAACTCAATATTTTGTATTTTTTCATTTTACTTTCTTCGTTAGTGCCACATTATCATCACTGTCCTCCTTGGGGTTCACAATGTAAATTCCCTCTAAATATAATATAATACAGAAATGTTTAAATACATAAATGAGCTAGGATAAATTAGAGGGATCATCAGTAAATCTCATTTCAGCTGACAATAATGGAGCAGGCTGTTAATGTACGGAATATTCCCGACATGGATTCAGTAATGAGCACACATTCCTACATTGCCTCTACTCAGCTCTTAACTCCCCTGTATGTCAATATCATAGCACAGAGCTGGACAGCTATCAATGGTTATCAATATTTCATTACATCTTGTTTCCACCGTAAGAAGTTTACTGTGACCATATCATTAGAGTTGCTGTGATGGTTGTAACAGGGACAGGTTTATAAAAAAAATATTCAATTTTATATTCAATTTTTCTAATAATTTCATAATCCCTGGTATTCTAGGGGTGGTAGAATATTACATTTTATATTACCTGGTAAGGATCATGAAAGGAATCATTGGTATATTC
Organism: Anomaloglossus baeobatrachus; assembly: GCF_048569485.1. Taxonomy (NCBI): domain Eukaryota; kingdom Metazoa; phylum Chordata; class Amphibia; order Anura; family Aromobatidae; genus Anomaloglossus; species Anomaloglossus baeobatrachus. Next base: position 498,987,373 of record NC_134356.1, on the reverse strand, counting down.
AGGTTGCTCTTGGGAGTCCTATATATAGGAGGATACCAAAGAAATGGGAAACCCTGGGCATTTTGCTAATCCCTAAATTCAACTGTGTTTGTTTAAATTAGAGATTTTCACATAGCGCAGGAAGTAAAAGACTGGAGATGTTGATGCTCTTAGACAAACAACAGTTGTCACAGGGTGATAAATCTACTAAATGTCTTCTGAAACCTAAAAAGTAGATTTCTGCGTTTAAGCTTTAAGGGGTTTGTCCATTACTTTAACATTGATGGCCTATTCGTAGGATAGGTTGTCAATGTCTGATCAGATGGGGTCTGAAACTCTTTCTTTGAACAGCTGTTCTTGGTGCCAAAGATCCAACACCCCTCACTCCTGCTGATGAGCTGTTCTTGGTGCCGGCAGCGACAGCAGACTGAAAGCAATGCTCAGTTCAGGAGCTGCTCCATCTTCTGATTTTGGTCATGGCCAGGTACTGCACATCCATTCAAATTAATATGAAGTGGATGTGCAGTGCCCGATTGCGACCATTATCAGAAGACGGGACAGCTCCAGAATTGAACATTTTCAGCTGCCTATTGCTCCTGCCAGGACAAGAAACAGCTCATCAGCGGGGCTGCCGGATGTTGAACTCCGGGCCCGCAAACAGTTGATCAACAAAGGGGTGTCGAACCCCGGGCCCGAGAACAACTGATCAATGAAGGGGTGTTGAACACTGGGCCCGAGAACAGCTGATCAACGAAGAGGTGTCGAACCAGCTGATCAGCGGGGTTTCCGGGTGTCGATCAGTCATCAATGACCTATCCTAAGGATAGGCCATCAATGTTAAAGTAGTGGCCAACCCCTTTCAACCATAAACGCAGAAATCTATTTTTTAGGTTTTAAAAGACATTTAGTAGATTTATCAACCTGTGACAATTGTTGTTTTTCTTAGAGTAACGACATTTCTAGTCTTTTACTTTCTGCGCTCTGTGAAAGCCTCTGATCGGCTGCAGCTGTGTGCTGACGTGCACACATGTAACTGTTTTGCTGGTGCCTTTCACTTGGCTCTGTAGTCAGTCTTGGGCCTTCTACCTCGACATGACCAGAAAATGTCTGAATCGTTCACCTGCTGTCGACATGGTGTCATCAGTGCAGCCATATTAATTAGAGATAAACATATCTAACAAAATTCAAAATTTACAAATCGCTTGGATTTTCTTGGAAAATTCAATTTGCAGCTTAGTTATTTTTGGCCAATTGCATGTCCCTTATTATGCTCTAGGATCTTTCAAGACCCAACAGCATAATAATTGTAAAATGTAAAAGATAACAAATACTTATAGACACCTTATCACTCATCTCTGTGGCCTCTCTTCTCTGAACAATTCCCGTCCTTTTCTAGGTGCATCTTCTAATCACCACCACTAAGCATTGAATCCCCAGGCCATGATGGCTATGATGGTGCCCAACGTATAAGGTCTTGTCATCATGTTGTTATAATGTGTGCAGTGATCTTGCACGTGCATGTGTTATCACTATCCTAAATATTGCCACAGGGACCATCAAAAGTGTATATTAGAAAAACCTCTTCCCTAATGGGTACTTTGCACGCTGCGACATCGCTAGCCGATGATAGCGATGCCGAGCGCGATAGTACCCGCCCCCGTCGCACATGCGATATCTTGTGATAGCTGCCGTAGCGAACATTGTCGCTACGGCAGCTTCACACGCACTAACCTGCCCTGCGACATAGCTCTGGCCGGCAACCCGCCTCCTTCCTAAGGGGGTGGGTCGTGCGGCGTCACAGCGACGTCACACGGCAGGCGGCCAATAGAAGCGGAGGGGCGGAGATGAGCGGGACGTAAACATCCCGCCCACCTCCTTCCTTCCGCATAGGCGGTGGAGGCAGGTAAGGAGATGTTCCTCGCTCCTGTGGTGTCACACACACCGATGTGTGCTGCCGCAGGAACGAGGAACAACATTGCATCTCCTATTGGTGAGACATTATGGAAATGAACGACGTGACACAGATCAGCGAATTTTCATGCTTCTGTGCTCGTTCATCGTCGCACCTAGGATTTACATGTTGTGATGTCGCTACCGGCGCTGGATGTGCGTCACTTTCGATTTGACCCCGACGATATCGCAGTAGCGATGTCGCAACGTGCAACGTACCCCTAAGTCTTGAAATATAAATTATGCTCTCTTCATAATAGATTCTGGACCGTTATCGTTGGTGTCCCAAAAGGATGTACTTTTCTTATATCATCCATGGCGATGACCCAGTACTCAAGACCATTTTTATATGTCTGATGACAGCAGTATCGTGGGTCTCACTAAAGAATTATTTGGAAGCCTCCTGAGGAACCTAATGATCCCACCAGTAAATGTGTTAAGGCAAAAAACTATGGGACAAAAGGATGATGGGATAATTAGCCACTGCAAACCTCACTTGAGCTGTAGGAACATCGAGCATGCCCAGAGAAGTGAATGTGGTTCATTGTATCTGATTACACCTCTATGTTATTCTGTTCCCTCTTATTTGGAGCAGAGACTAGTGAAATGGGGTATGAATTACCTACGGACTATATCTGAAGCAATATGATGATATGATATAGTTTTATTTATCTGAAGATATTGAGTTTTGGGATTAAACCCCAGCCCTGTAGCTGCTGTTTATCCACGCTTATATTATTTAATTTGATATCTCCCTTTATATGGACCTCCTGTATGGAGACAACTGCATGGTAATCATATATTTGGACTATGTACTCTGATACAGGATTATTTAGCATCTGGAAGTCCTTTGTGGCTTAAGGACTAAAAAATCCTGTATGGGCTAATGACATCTGTCTTTGTTAATTTTTTTTCTTGTAATAAATGACCACATTTTTGAATTGACTAGCTTTAAGAGAACCTTCTGATATTATTAGATTAGCTCCCCTATTAGTGTAATTAGACATAGGGTCATCCAGGGAAAGGAAGGGAAAGCCATCATGGAGCCGGGGTCCTACATAACAGTAGAGGCACCTCCGCTGATAGGTAGGATTTATGACAGACTGTGGCAGGGAAAGATAGTACCCCCACTCATAATATACTAACCATTTGTCCTAGGGTTGACATATATCTTTTATTATTGTGTGTCACAACTTTGTTTAGATGTTTTCTGTAATAAATAAATAATAATTTATCTTTCAAGACTTGGGGTAGAGTCGAGATCTTTCTAATATACATTGAAATTGCATGTGCTAAAATGTCAGGGGATTTAGCTGTGATCAGATGCACCAAGGACCAAACGGACATTTGTGCAGAGCACAGGGGCAACAGGGGAAATGGTGTGGTGAGTACAAGTAGGTGTTTATTTTTTAACCTTTATGTTTGTCATTTTGCTTTTGAGCACAACTGTATAGATAGATAGACAGATAGATAATAGATAGATAAATAGATAAGTAGACAGATAAAACGATAGACAGACATATAGACAGACATAAAATGATAGATAGGTAGATAGATAGATAGCAATGGACTTCCATAGCCCCCATCCCAGATGTGGCCCCACAGTCCTCACCCTGGATATGCCCTATCCATCCTTCCTACAGCCCCCACCCTGGATATACCCCATCATAAGTCATGGACTTCCATAGCTTCCACCTTAGATGTGGCCCCACAGTTCCTACCCTGGATGTGCCCCATCCATCCCTCCTACAGTCCCCACCCTGGATGTGCCCCATTATAAGCCATGGACTTCCATAGCTTCCACCTTAGATGTGTCCCCACAGTTCCTACCCTGGATGTGCCCCATCCATGCTTCCTACAGTCCCCACCCATCATCCCCACAGTCCCAGTCCCTAATGTACACTTGCTTTGGCAAAACTAATTTGTATTTGGTTCTGCCAATAAAGCTTATTTGATTTGATTTGATAGATATAAATAAAATAATAAAATTATAGATAGATACAGCAGATAGATATTAGATAGACAGATAGCTATATAGATAGAGGGATAGATGAGATAAATATAGACAGATAAAATGATGGATAGAGACAGACAGACAGACAGATAGATTGTCTTATAGATAGATAGATAGATAGATAGATAGATAGATATATAGATGGGCAGATAGATAGATAGAGAGATGAATAGACAGACACAGAGGGTGTATATACTTTAAAAACTATAAAACAATGTAGCATTTATTCAGTTAAAGAAAATGTGGCGTGCAAATTTCTGCCATTGTGTGAATGTAAATTTCATCTTCCAATGCTAAACTTCACAAGTGGCTGGTGACAACCTTTCACATAACCTCTATGTTTCTGTTTGAGGAGATGTAACATGTCGGCTGTCAGCTCAGCAACGCCTCTGGATTGTCACATCTCACTAACTGATATTTTATAAAGGAAATGATCACAAATTAACGCAGCATTTGGAATGAACATTTTTGCTTCCTGCTGTGAATGTAAATGCATTAAATGTTTTGTTCTCCTCCTCGGTCACAAGCCGTCACATCTGAGACTCCTAAACTGAGCTGTTTATTTAGTATTATGCGTCTTTTCTATAACAGCTCCATATAACAATGTGTACCTCCTAGCGCTTTGTTAGTCATCTGCTTTTTGGATAAGGATAACATCTACCATTTTATTTCATTGCACAGTGGGAAAAGAGTCAAGTTTAGTTTTGGGTAGATTCTACAATGTACAGGTGTCCACTTGTGCCACCTAAAGATATTAATGCCACATGTTAATGAAGCCGTGTGGATATTGGCAGATACTCCTCCGAATTTGGCACGACTGTATGTATGGAACGGAGAGAATTCATTAGACGCAGACCTTCATGCACGATTATGTGCCTCAGTCTTTGGGGTCTCATTAGCATGTTACAAGCCTGCTCTAGTATAAAAAACAAGAATTAATGGAGCACTGATTCAGTTAGTTTGATGGGATATGATTATACAATATTTAGGATCATGTATAGACGTGGAGTGAAAAGATTTTGAGAGCACCCGAAATAATAATAAAAAAATAATATATATATCATATACACACACACACACACACACACACACACACGTTTTTTGGAAGAAATTTACCAGAGATCTATGCCACTTTTATAGTGGACAAAAAACAATGCATTTTGGCACTTGCCATATTTTGGGCAAAATTGGTAACTAGTTACTGTTTCTATGAAACAAAGTAATCACCTTGCTGGCAATGAAACTTTCACTTTTTTGCATGACACCTAATATGTTCACAGACGGCCCCGTAGCTTCACTACACAGCACGTTACTGGTTTGCAGGAACCCTTAGGGCAGATTTAGATAGCAAGATGTCTCCATGAAGTGTAGTGTTGGTGACACATCTGTTAATTTTCAGATCGTCACTTGCACATAGTCTTTTAAACTGGATAGAATATCCACCTATGTGTGATATTGGACACCGTGGGTAGTGGGAGCACTCAAGATCTATCCTTAGGACATGTTCACATTTGTTGTAGAAATGTTTTGACCATTTTAAGCATCTGACTTAAGGCCCCATCACACACAGTGAGATCGCTAATGAAATCGTTGCTGAGTCACATTTTCTGTGACGTAGCAATGATCTCGCCAGCGATCTCGTTATGTGTGATACCTACCAGCGATCAAGCCCCTGCTGTGAGATCTCTAGTCGTTGACGAATGATTGGGACCATTTTCTTCAAAGGCGATGTCCTTCTGGGCAGGATACATCGCTGTGTTTGACACCTACCAACAACCTCCTAACACAGTCCCAACGCCCGCCGAGATCATTATACAGGTCGCTCATCGTTACTGTGTCGTTGGTAAGATCTGACTCTGTGACATCTCACCAGCGACCTCCCAGTGACTTATCAGCGATCCTTATCAGGTCGTATCGTTGTCGGAATCACTGGCAAGTCGTTGTGTGTGACTGGGCCATTAGATTCTCAAAATTCAGTGCCCAAGATACACCCACATTCTAATGTAAGGAACTCATTGTTGGTCACAGAAATGTTGCTTCATGTCTAGAGATCAGCGGACCTGTACAGTAATGTTCGGTTTCTGTACCAAACACAGACTTCATAAAAAATTAGTGTCCAGATTCGAAGTTTGGATGCTTTACGTATGCAAACCACTTGATAGAGCATTGATGTGCTTGGGTACGCTCGGAGCTCGGCCCAGTGTGAACCACTTGCACTGCTTGAATGGCTTGCAATAAAGGTAAAATCATTGTTATCGGATGTAGTGTGCACAAAATAAAGCAAAAACTGAAAAACTCCGCACTCCCCCAGAACTCTTCTGTTTATGCCTGACTACTTCCCTGGAAGCCAGGGAAGGAGTCTTGCGAGGATAATTTGCATATTCCCAGTGCCTTCTGGGATAAGTGAAGAGTCACCGCGAGCTCAAGGAGAACTGGGTTTTGGCCGTTACAGCCGGAAGGAAGACTTCTGAATTTTAGCCTGTCTTCTTCATTGTGAGCGTGAGTGAGCAAAGTGTGAGCAAAAGTAAGTGTGAGTAGAATTGTTTTTATTTAGTTGTTTAATTACTTAACATTTGTTTAGTGCTATCCCCATTAGAAAATGTGCTCCACTATTGCTAATGCGATCCAGTGTACATCTTGTCTCATGTATGCAGTCCTTGAAAAGCCGTTCGAGGGTGCATACTGTTGTTCGAGATGTGAGCAAGTTGCACATTTGGAAGCCCAGATACTGGATCTAAATGAGCAGCTGGCAACTCTAAGATGCATTAGCAATATGGAAAGGAGTGTGCTGCTCACTGAGCAGCAGCTTGCTGGGTCAGATGTGGGGGAGGATCGTAGTAGGGAGCGGCAGGACGGTGAGGTAGGTAGCTGGGTGACAGTTAGAAAGGGGGGTAAAGGGAAAAGTGCTAGGAAGGCTAGTCCTGAACTGACACACCCCAATAGGTTTGCAAACTTGGCAGATGAGGGGGATGTCATTACAGGGGTAGCATTGCTGCAGCAAGGCATGACCTCTGAACGCCAGAGGAGTGTCTGCTCCAGTAAGGGGGGGAATAGGAGTGCAGGGCAGGCAAGACAGGTACTGGTAGTGGGGGACTCAATTATTAGGGGGACAGATAGGGCAATCTGTCACAAAGACAGGGATCGCCGAACAGTGTGTTGTCTTCCTGGCGCTCGAGTTCGGCACATCGCTGATCGGGTTGACAGATTACTGGGAGGGGCTGGGGAGGACCCAGCGGTCATTGTACACATTGGCACAAATGACAAAGTTAGAGGTAGGTGGAAGGTCCTTAAAGATGATTTCAGGGAATTAGGTTGTAAGCTTAAAGCATGGACCTCAAAGGTGGTATTTTCGGAAATACTACCTGTGCCACGAGCCACACCAGAGAGGCAAAGAGAGATCAGGGAGGTTAACAGGTGGCTCAGGAATTGGTGTAGGAAAGAGGGTTTTGGGTTCCTGGAGAATTGGGCCGACTTTTCAGTTGGCTACAGATTCTATGCTAGGGATGGGCTGCATCTTAATGGGGAAGGTGCAGCTCTGCTGGGGCAGAAAATGGCTAGAAGGTTGGAGGAGTGTTTAAACTAGGAATGGGGGGCGAGGGTATTCACTTTATAGAAGGGGAATGTAGTGCAGATAGTGACCAGGGCATAAGTAATGAAATTGGGGGTGGTACGGGGGGGAAGGGTTAGGACAGTTAATACAGTAAGCAGGAATACAGGTACAGAGTCATACGTAACGTGCATGTACACTAATGCCCGAAGCCTCACAAATAAGGTGGAGGAATTAGAATTAATATTGTTGGAAGAAAATTATGATATAGTGGGGATATCAGAGACATGGCTGGATGAGAGCTATGACTGGGCTGTTAATTTACAGGGTTATAGCCTATTCAGGAATGACCGTACAAATAAGCGAGGGGGAGGTGTGTGTCTATATGTAAAATCATCCTTAAAACCCATCCTGCGTGACAACATATGTGAGGGTACTGAGAATGTAGAGTCCCTATGGGTGGAGATAAGGGGGGGGAGAATGAATAATAAAATACTGATAGGGGTGTGTTATAAGACGCCGAATATTATGGAAGAGGTAGAGAATCTCCTCATAAAGCAAATTGATAAAGCAGCGAGTCTCGGAGAGGTAATTATTATGGGGGACTTTAACTATCCTGATATAAATTGGGGAACAGAAACTTGCAGTTCCAGCAAAGGAAATAGATTTTTGATAACAATGAAAGATAATTACCTTTCACAAATGGTACAGGACCCCACAAGAGGGGGAGCACTACTAGACCTTGTACTAACCAATAGGCCAGACCGCATATCAAATATACAAGTTGGGGGTTACTTGGGGAATAGTGATCACAAAATAATAAGTTTTCATGTATTCTTTAGTAAGATGTCTAGTAGAGGGGCTACAAGGACACTAAACTTCAGGAAAGCAAATTTTAAACGGTTGAGAGATGATCTTAGTGCAATAAACTGGGATGATGTACTAAGTAATAAAAGTACACAAAGCAAATGGGAGACTTTTATGAGCATCCTGAATAGGGCTTGTGCAGAAAATATACCCTATGGGAACAAACATGCTAGAAATAGGAGGAAACCCCTATGGCTAAATAGAGCTGTAAGGGAAGCAATAAAAGAAAAACAGAAAGCCTTAAAAGAATTAAAGAGGGTAGGTAGTGATGAGGCATTATATAATTATAGAAAATTAAATAAAATATGTAAAAAGCAAATTAAGTTAGCTAAGTTTGAGACAGAGAGACTCATTGCGAGAGAAAGTAAAAATAATCCTAAAATATTCTTTAACTACATAAACAGTAAAAAACTGAAAAGCGATAGTGTTGGCCCCCTTAAAAATAGTCTTGGTGAAATGGTGGAAGGGGATGAGGGTAAAGCCAACCTGCTGAATGACTTTTTTTCTATGGTTTTTATACAAGAAAATGCCATGGCAGATGACATGACCAGTGATACCATAAATTCACCCTTGAATATTACCTGCTTAACCCAGCAGGAAGTACGCCGCCGCCTCGAAATCACTAAGGTTGACAAATCTCCGGGCCCGGATGGCATACACCCCAGAGTACTACAGGAATTGAGTTCTGTGATAGATAGACCATTATTTTTAATCTTCTCAGATTCCTTAATAACAGGGTCGGTACCGCAGGACTGGCGCATAGTAAATGTGGTGCCAATATTCAAAAAGGGGACAAAAACTGAGCCGGGAAATTATAGGCCGGTAAGTTTAACCTCTACGGTTGGTAAAATCCTTGAGGGTTTCTTGAGAGATGCTATACTGGAGTATCTAAGGAAAAATAACCTTATGACAGAGTATCAACATGGGTTTATGAGGGATCGATCCTGTCAAACTAATTTGATCAGCTTCTATGAAGAGGTAAGTTCAAGTCTGGACCAGGGAAATGCAGTGGATGTTGTGTATATGGACTTTTCAAAAGCTTTTGATACGGTGCCACACAAAAGGTTGGTACATAAAATGAGAATAATGGGGATAGGGGAAAATATGTGTAACTGGGTTAAAAACTGGCTAAGTGATAGGAAACAAAGGGTGGTTATTAATGGTATGTACTCGGACTGGGTCTCAGTTCATAGTGGGGTACCACAGGGGTCAGTATTGGGCCCGCTTCTTTTCAACATATTTATAAATGACCTTGTTGGGGGCATGCAGAGTAGAATTTCAATATTTGCAGATGATACTAAACTCTGCAGGGTAATCAATACAGAGGAGGATAATTTTATATTACAGGGAGATTTATGTAAATTGGAGGATTGGGCTGAGAAATGGCAATTGAAGTTTAATGTAGATAAATGTAAGGTCATGCACTTGGGTAGAGGAAATAACATTTCTGATTATGTACTTAATTGTAGAACACTGGGTAAAACAGACACAGAAAAAGACTTGGGTGTATGGGTGGATGGTAAACTTCACTTTAGTGGACAGTGTCAGGCAGCTGCTGCCAGGGCTAATAAAATAATGGGATGTATTAAAAGAGGTATAAGTGTTCATGAAAAAAATATAGTTCTACCTCTGTACAAGTCACTAGTGCGACCGCACTTAGAATACTGTGTACAATTCTGGTCACCGATATATAAGAAGGACATAGCTGAACTGGAGAGGGTGCAGAGAAGAGCGACCAAGATTATTAGAGGAATGGGTGGGCTGCAATACGAAGACAGGTTATTAAACTTGGGGTTATTTAGTTTGGAAAAACGAAGGCTTAGGGGGGATCTAATCACAATGTATAAATATATGAGGGGACAGTACAGGGACCTTTCCAAAGATCTTTTTACACCTAGGCCTGCGACTGGAACACGGGGGCATCCGATACGTCTGGAGGAAAGAAGGTTTAATCATAATCACAGACGAGGATTCTTTACTGTACGAGCAGTGAGACTATGGAACTCTCTGCCGCATGATGTTGTAATGAGTGATTCACTACTAACATTTAAGCAGAGCCTGGATGCCTTTCTTGAAAAATTTAATATTACCAGTTATGTATATTAGATTTTATGACAGGCTATTGATCCAGGGAACTAGTCTGATTGCCGGATGTGGAGTCAGGAAGGAAATTTTTTCCCCATTGGAGCTTGTTTGCCACATTGGGGGTTTTTTTGCCTTCCTCTGGATCAACATGTTAGGCTGCGGGTTGAATTAGATGGACTTAGAGTCTCCCTTCAACCTTAAAAACTATGTTACTATGATGATGATACTTATGAGCTCAATCTATGACTTCCATTGGGGTTCATGCCTAGTTCTGGTCCCAAAAAGAATTTTATCTAAAGTCTGGCTTAATCTACCAAACTGAACTTCCATGTATCCGCTCATCTCTAACCATGTCTGCCTGTGTGAACATACCCTATGTCCCCTATACATGGTAGATAAAAAGTCTGTATAGGGGACTTCCAGTTCTACCCTCACAGATGATGATGCAGGAGAGAAAGACCAGACAGTATGAATTTCAGAAGTGTCTACTTTTCCTGTTGAAAACACAAGAGCTTTGCCTAGCCGAGCGCTCATATGTACCGGGAAGTTGGTGAAGTAAGTGGAAAAGTAATACACCCATGTTATTATTTCCCTAACAACATTTCCATTAGTTTCATGAATCAGAAAATGCACTTTTAGAAGAAAAAATGCAAATTTGTATCAACCTACTAGGTCACAAATTCATTTCACTCTTGGATATTGTATTTCATTTATAGTTTCTTCAGTTTTCTAAAGTAACAAATTCATATTAAAAATATCAATCTAACTTAAAGTTGTAAGAATTATTTCTCATTTGCCAAACTTTCACATATCTAATTGTGGACTGATTAGTGGGTATCATGTTTACATATGTTGTCCATTAAACTCTGACCCCTGGTAGATTAGCAAGGGGCCTTCAATTGGATGCAGGATTGCTATAGGCAGCAGCGTCATGTTCTCATTTGGGGTATTGTGATTCATAAAAAGGTTTCTTATGGCATCAGCGTACAAAATTAGGAGAAGGTATGAGGGTCAAAGGCAGAACATTGAACTGTGCATGGTCTTAAAAAGAGAAGTTAAGGATTCAAAAAGTATTTAAAATAGCAGCAAAAATGAGCGTAAGGACGCGCAATGCACTTTCTATAGTCAGCAGACTAGGCCTTGTCGGGTATGCAGGAGTTTTCAAAAAGAGGGGGAATAAAGCACTGCCAAACACCATTGTTCATCTGGGAACAAAAATTTGATTGTGTTGAAGTCCAGGAGGATGTATTCTTCCTTCCTCCATCAGCTATCAGGGACAATTGGGACACCCGTTGGTTGATCCCACTAAATCAGTGTGCTAAGATTCCTTTTCTCTAAAGTGTATGGCCACCTTGTCTTATCTTGTGCTTCATGATTTCATTTTTCACTAGTACAGAGAGATCTAGTCAAATAGAAGTGTGGTACTTTAATCTCTGGATGGCATCCAACATGTAATCCAAGAGAGAAACAACGGGACCCTCTTTATTTCAATATGAGTAAAAATCCACATCATATTCAACTAAAGTGAGTGAGTGCCATGTAGGTATAGATGAGATGTTATGAGATGTTGTTAATTATACTGCGGAATTTTGTAACTTATATACAGATTTATCATACCAATATTAAACAATTATTTAAACAAAAATATCTATATACATAAGGTAAATTTCAGAAGACATCATATCTATTACATCCCTGTCTGAACATGCTGCAGCAAACCCTGCACTGGTATCTAGGCAGCAATAGTTTCCCCTCTGTTCTTCACTTTTGTTCTGCTGCAGTGAGCTGGTAGGTAATTAACTCTCATCTGGGAGACATGGGTGGGATTGCCTTTTGTGTAAACCCCAGCAGACTTATACTATCTGCTGTAATGGTCGCCGGTGGTGAGGCAGGAAGTGGGAGTGGACTTACTATACCACATAGGGACTTGTCTAACCCAGATATGGGAGGGGCTTGACTATGCGCCTACTAGGTAGAAGCCATATGCCACTCCTAGGCAGTGTCAAGGACTGTGGCAGCTGACCCCTAGGGCAGGGACAGACTCAGGTGCAGACAGACTCAGGTACGGAAAGGCTCAGATACTGGCCAGCAGAGTCTATAGTGCTCACAGTTGCAGCCGGGATGGCTGAGGCAGACAGGATGGCTGGACCAACAGATAGCATCACTAGTGCTGTCAAGTACAGCCGGGACAGCTGAGGCAGACAGGATGGCTAGACAGACAGGCCAGGAGGGTATAGCAAGGACAGGGTGACAGGTAAAGGTTGGTGGACACAGGAACTGGTAATGGACAGTGGACACAAGAACTTGACAACTAATTAGCTACACAGACATAAACTGACTAACTGACATTTTGGCTCAGTCACCTCCCCTAATGGGAGGGTGCCTCTTAAGGGAATTGCTGTGTTGGCCCTTGAAGATAGTGAATGTGCACACGTGCATGTGCTAATTGTGCTCCCGAGGGGACCTCTGCGACATGCACAGGCTGCATGAGGCAGGAGGTTCCCCTGTGGAGGAACACGGGGAGGCAAGGCACTCCAGCCGCGGCAGTGAATAAGTCAGTGTCCATGCTGGGAGAAGCAGAGCAGTGCAGGGACACCGGTGCTAGATCTGCCAGTTATTATTTAGTGTATTAGCTAGGCTCTTGATATATGTTTTTTTCCCCTGTGTTCTTACTCCAGCTTGAATTTTGACTACTTGCTTGCCTCCTGATTTTGTCCATGATGAGACTTTCGGCTTTGACCATGCTTAGCGACTATTCCTGCCTCTGGTTTACACTTTTGGATAGCAGCCTTTCCATTGTAGCAATCCACTTGACCCCCTTGTAAGACCAGATCCCTGTATAGGGGTTAAAGGGTGCCAGGGTTTTTCTCAAACCTGCCAGATATAGTGGTTTGTGCCAAGTCTGTTTGAGGTAGGTTTTTGAGTATGTGGCCTTTGGACATTATCTTATATCCAAATAAATATGCTTTTTTAATGACGAGATAGCTAAAAGCAGTTGCTAGACACCTTTCATGCCATTCATCATGTGAGATACAATAGGTTAAAATGGAGTTCTAAGTTCTAAGTTATCCTTATTTATATTATGACTTATCTACAGCATATGTCATAAATGTTTCCAAGATGCAAACACTACTTACTGGCACTAATGTGGAGAATGGAGGTCTTTGCCTGGTAAGGCAGGTACCAGTCCCAAGAACCATGCCGAGAATGAAACCGTAAAGGGAGTACTCAATTTGTAACATGATAACATTGCTATTACTATACGTGTACCATAATCTTATAACTGACGTAAGTTCCATCTCTGGGACACTTCTGGCCCTGAGAAGCAAGAGATCAAGATTGCTTATTTTCCACTGTATGGTGCTGTTTTTCATCTGATATAACTGAAGCAACATATCAGGTACCATTACTTAATTTGGAGTATCAATAGTGGTTCCACCAAACACCCAGAATGATGCAGTTGAACTAGTGTAGATGCAAATTAGAGCAATAAAAGAAAAAAAGCAATGGGTAGATTATAGTACCAAGACAGGTTATGAAGTATGGACAGATAGATGCTTCTTGGACGGGCAGTGAGGCGGTGGAGCTCTTTGCCATTCAATGGTATGATGGTTGATTTATTGAACAAGTTGAAGAAAGACCAGGATGACTTTTGTTGAATATTATGTTATGGCTGCAAGATTCTGACCTTGGAATTAGTCTGATTTCCATACATGAAATCGGGAAGGAATCCCTTAAAATGTTGCAATTAGTATTTGCCTCGTGAGTTTCTTGCCTTCTCAACAAGTGTAATAGATAGGATTGAATTAAAAAATTCAGGTTCTAACAGAAACTATAGATTGGAAGTTATTGTGAATCTTAGTTATGTGTCATCAAAAACTGGAAAAAAGTGGAGGCAGTGGAATGTAATGAAGTTTTGACATTTTCGACATTTTACAGGATACATGTCTATGAATATATGAATGGTTGCCTCACTACGTAGGTTGTTCTTATGCACAATATTAACCAAACCTTCAACCTACGTCCTGTGATTTGACTTTGATGTTTTTTTCGATTAATGTAGACCCTTATCAGTGCTCTTATTAAGGTGGTGGAAAAAAAAACTTGATGAGAGATTGTATCGAGGACCTGAATATGTGTCTGACATCTTGTCTCATTATTGATTGCACAAAGACGGCTACTTAGGATAAACAATGTTATTGATTAATATCTGAAAAATAAAATCACAACGGACTGATAGAGAAGCACAGTTAACACGTAGCACATACCAACCTAACCTGACTACTCATAAGTTAATAAAACGCAACGTAATATATTTTAGGCACATTAATTATACATTTTTTCTTATTTTTTTGCAGTTTTAGAAAACAATGTTTACTATCAAGGCAGTACAAATGTATTCAGATTATAATATAGATTCTCTTAAAATAGGCAGTGCACAATATACGTTTGTAGTAGTCGTGCCTGGTATTGCAGCTCAGTTCCATACGATTGCTTTTTATAATTCTGACTAAATTGGAAAACTGCTGCATTTTTTAACCCCTTTAAGACCTTGCATGTATATATACGTCCTAGGTCGTGTTCCCCCGGTAACCGTGAGCTATGGATGCGAGCCAGCAGTAATCCCTGCACATATCTTTTGATCTGATCAGCAGACATGTGCGGCTAACAGTCGCGGGTGGATCAGAGATCCACCCGTGCCCGCTTACCACTTTGATTGCGCTGTCAAATACTGACAGCACAATTTAAATGGCCGTGGCAGGGATTGCGCCGTTCCCCCCACCATCGGCAACTTTATGACGCAATTATGCAGTGCCAATGGGTTGCCATGGTAGTGTGGGGACAGCTGATGACCTCTGATACTAGCATGACATATTTATTGTGAGAGCTGACAGAGCACTGGCTCTCACAGGAATGCTGCATTTCTGCTGATCAGAGTGATTCTGCTCCGATCAGCAGAAACGCACAGGCATTCAGACTGTGCAGTGATAAAGTCCCCTGGGGGGGACTAGGAAAATAAATAAAAATGTAAAAAAAATAGTTTTTAAAAATATGAAAAAAACCCTCTAAAAGTTCAATCACCCCCTATTCGCCCCATTGAAAATAAAAGATAAAACAAATAAATAATATACACATATTTAGTATTGCCACATCACAAATACATTATCTATCAAAGTATAAAATCAATTAATCTGATCAGTACATGGCGTGGCGAGAAAAATATTCCATACACCATTTTGGTTGCCGCAAAACATTTTTAACATGCAATAACAGCCGATCAAAATATAGCATCTGCGCAAAAATGCTATAATTAAAAATGCCAGCTCAAGATGCAAAAAAACAGCGCTATTCTGTTTTTTGAACAAACTTCTTAAATTTTTTAACCCCTTAGATAAAAGAAAAATGTACATGTTTGGTATCTACAAACTCGTGCCGACCTGAGGCGGTTATGTTATTGCATTCTTTACATTCTTCTCTGTATGTATTGGTCTGTTTACAACAGCCAACCAATGGCACTTAACAGCCGATCAGCAATTTTTTTGCTGATTGGCAGCTATTTAGTGACCTTTTTAGACTGGTAGACCCCGTTTCAGATGTGCTTCAGTCATAGATCTTACAGTGGATGTAGGCTGCCATTGTTCTTGGCAAAACAGGTCTTGTTAATGAAGGACATTGTACTGCTGAGAACAATGATTTTTTTGTGCAGCACAGAAGATCATTTTAGAAGACTAACTACTGTTTTGCTGATTCGTCGGGTGATCATAAGGCCCCATCACACTAAGCAACATCGCTAGCAACATCGCTGCTGATGGACAACTTTTGTGACGTAGCAGCGATGTTGCTAGTGATGTTGCTATGTGTGACATCCAGCAACAACCTGGCCCCTGCTGTGAGGTTGCTGGTTGTTGCTGAATGGCCTGGATCATTTTTTAGTTGTTGCTGTCCCGCTGTGCAGCACAGATCGCTGTGTGTGACAGCGAGACAGCAACAACTAAATGTGCAGGCACCAGGAGCCGGCTTCTGCGGACACTGGTAACCACGGTAAACATTGGGTAACCAAGAAGCCCTGTCCTTGGTTACCCGATATTTACCTTCGTTACTAGCCTCCGCCGCTCTCACTGTCAGTGCCGGATCCTGCTCCTTGCACGTGTAGCAGAGTACACATCGGGTAATTAACCCGATGTGTACTGTAGCTAGGAGAGCAGGGAGCCAGCGCTAAGCAGTGTGCGCGGCTCCCTGCTCTGTGCACATGTAGCTGCAGCACACATCGGGTAATTAACCCGATGTGTGCTGTAACTAGGAGAGCAGGGAGCCAGTGCTAAGCGGTGTGCGCTGCTCCCTGCTCTCTGCATGTGTAGCTGCGTGCGCTGGTAACCAAGGTAAATATCGGGTTGGTTACTCGATATTTACCTTAGTTACCAAGCGCAGCATCAGTGCGTCGCTGCTGGCTGGGGGCTCGTCACCGGTTGCTGGTGACAGCTCACCAGCAACCCGTGTAGCGATGCTCCAGCGATCCCTGCCAGATTAGGTTGCTGGTGGGATCGCTGGAGCGTCTGACTGTGTGACCTCTCACCAGCAACCACCTAGCAACTTACCAGCGATCCCTATCAGGTTGTATCGTTGTTGGGATCGCTGGTAAGTTGTTTAGTGTGACGGTACCTTTAGACTCCATGATTATCATAAAACTAGAAATGTATATATATGTATATATTTTTAAAAAAGGTCTCTGGAAATAGCAAAAATTGAAAAATGAAATGGCACTAAAAGTACAGTATATGTCTAGATTCCTTTAATTAGCAAATCATACTCGTTATGTTTGGGGCAGTAATTAGGGATGAGTGAGCATGCTTGGCACTGCTCCATATGAGATCGAGTATTGAGGTGCTCGAGATGCTTGGTACTTGATCGAGTATCTCGCAAGTGCTCAACCAGCTCGAGTCCCCACCTGCTGAGAGTAAGAGATGCTCTGTTAAAGGCTTCTGGAAAAATCCTTGAGTTCCCTTTGACTTCCATTGTACTCGTTACTCCAGTCAAGCCCCTCCAAGTGTCCAACCTGCTCAACTAGAGTACCGAGCACTCATCACTAGTAGTAATAGTTACAATATATTACAATAGCTTTTTGTGTTATACTGACAGAAACCTGACCGAGAGCCATAATAGAAAAAGGTACCCGTGAACATGTTTAATAAGAAGCTTCGCTGCTGTCACCTGTAGACAGCTTAACAATATGAGGTATAGATTATAGCCAGATCAAAACAGAAGAAGAGCTTCCAACTGCACATGCTCACAGGTAACTCTCCTATTAAAGGGAATCTGTCAGCAGGTTTTTGCTACCTTATCTGGGAGCAGAATAATGTAGGAAAAAAGACCCTGATTCCAGCGATGTATCACTTTGTTTACTGGGTGTAACAGTTGTGATGCAATCAGAGTTCTTAGATGTAGCATTTATCAGAGCTCAGAGCTAACCCTGCCCACACCAGGCCATTTGTGTACGTTGCCTATTCACAGTGAGCTGCTTAGCATTTAGCAGACCTTAGAGCTAACCGCGCCCAAACCAGGCCCTCTGTGTACATTGTATACTGACAGTGAGCTGCTAATCAGAACCATGGGCTTGGTCAGTCTAGCAGGTGTGTGAGCTGTAGTGCCAGAAGTGAGAATCATCTGATGATAAAATCTTCATTGTTAGTAAACAACAGCACATAGTCCAATAAGTGATACATCGCAGAATTCAGTATTTTAACCCCAATCTCATGCTATCCTCAGAATACATAACGAAAACCTGCTGACAGATTTCCTTTACCATGTTAAGCCATGGGTCATGTATAACCTTACTAGGCAAAATGTATTTGATTAAATAATTACAATTTACAAACTAATTAGAATTTATATGTGTAATTAAATAGTATTTTATTTTTTTTTCTGTTCCCTTTTAGTAAAAAGAGAGCAATTTTCCTGACAAAAGCGTTGCTATAATGATCTTTTAATGAACGTGCCTCATATCTTCTTGCCAGTGTCTGATTTGGTCTAGTTTTCGGGACTCCTAGCTTTAGTGACATTTGCCAGACACTCTTACCAATAACAGGATTAGAGCCGCCGATTTGAATACCCTGGCATCTAATTATGTCTTACTCTCTGGATGATGATGAATATAAAGCCGGCCAGAATTAGCCGCACATTGGCAGGGAGTGGATAAAGGTCAAACTCCATCACTTACAAGAGCAACTACCGATAAATAGTACACCCCCCAACTTCCTCTTTACCCCTTCTTTAAGATTTTCAGTCCAGCTGTGGGATGAACACCTGCGGTCATACAGAGCGGCCAAGAATCACACAAGGAGGAGGTGTGTTTATGAGCCGAAGGAACAAAGCCTGTGTTTCAAGAAGAACAGCTCGGATGCAGATGGTTGAAAGCTCCGCAGCTAATATTCATTCAGGTCCAGACTGAACTGTGCAAAGCGCATTTCTGAATACCCCTGTTTAAATATAATCTGTAAAGCTCAATGAGGAAAAACATGTTGCCCATTCATTACAGGCATCAAAGGGTCATTTTTAAGGATACAATGGCACGAAAAGGCAGCAATGACTGAAGGTCCCCGGGACATCGGAGGGAATGACCTTTCTCTGGAAGTGTCAGTGTTCCAACTATATTGAATTTCTGTTATAACATAGATGTCATATTTATTTGAAATTACCTTGGCAAGCCTTCTATCCTCTGGTATTAAGTGGATTTATTCAGAATTGTGAAAGCACCCATGTGTCGCTTCATAAAAGCCGATTCAATTACATGATACAAAATGTTAGCCCTTTGGATGAAGAGTTTTTCTATCTGTCCTTCATTTGCTTTTCTTTCTAGGTTATTTGTGGTTTCTGTATATGTATTATTAAGAATGATGGGTGGATCCTTACAGGTTGAACAGCTTGAACGGAATAAAATAATATATATTACTGAAAATCAATGTAACCAGAAAATCCTATTTGAAAATGATTATTTCTTGTCCATGATTTATGTAGAGCCGACCCATTCCAAATGTCTAAATGGGCAATGTGCATTCTTATATCAGGGCCGCTATGCCATTCCACTATGTAATTTAGGCCTCATTCAAACCGTTATTTTTTTCTTCTATGTGCAAAAAATGGACCGATTTTCTTTATTATGTTGGATCTAATTTCCATTATTTGTTTGGTTAGAATGTCAGCGTTTACCAGGGTTTGTCACTGTTTTATCAGTTTTTCTTATGTTTTACAAAGAAAAAAAAAAGATTGTTGGAAGTTTCTCAAGCTTCTTCTTTCAAACTGTCAGAGTAAGGTCTGTTTCACACGTCAGTGAAAAACACAGACTTTTTCACGTGGGTTGTCTATGTGCAATCCGTGATACATGATCTGTGATTGCATATGGACATAAACTCACCTGTCCCCGCTCCTGCTGTCTCTGGTGCTGAAGAGTCCAGCGATGAAGCGATGATGACAATAAAATACATTTAAGTTTGTGAGTGTAACATGAATTAATGTGGAAAAGTTCATGGGGTATGAATACTTTTTCAAGGCACTGTGTGTATTACTCTTACTGACTTTATATATCTGAACTCACAACCAAACATCCCTTTAACTGATATACTGTATTAATGCAAAACTGCAGTCATAAAACAACTGCTTAAAGGGGTTGTCCACTACTTTTATATTGATGGCCTATCTTTGGGATAGAAAAAAAACTTGGCACACCAAAATGAATATAAGGACTTTATTATACAGGAAATTCAAAAAATGTAACGTTTCAACCCCTATATTTGAGTCTTCATCAGACAAAATAGATTCTTGAGTAGGAATATTCCTTTAAGATGTTGACACTATCAAAATCACTGTGAGATCTATGCATAAATCAGATTGCTGTTCTGTATAAATATAATGGTGCAGTACAGCAGAGTATCTTACACGTCTTATATTCATTTTGGTGTGCCACGTTTTTTGTATCCAATGACAGGCTTGAGCCCTTCTTGAACACCCATAATTTCAAGTGTGCCATAATCCTTATTCTACTATCTTTAGGATAGATCATCAATTCCTGATCATCCAGGATCCAATACACCCCACACCCACGCCAGTTATCTGTGCTCGGTACTGGTGGCGGCAGCAGGCAATCTGGAAATGCTCAGTGCCAGAGCTGCCTGGTCATCTGATAACGCCTGCGGCCGGGTACTGCACATTTGCTTCCTATTGATTTGAATCGGAGGCGGATGTACAGTACCTGGCCGCTATCAGAACACAGGGCAGCTCCGGCACTGAGAATCTCTAGCTGTCTTCTGCCACCAGCGGCACTGAAAATGGCTGATCGACGTGGTTGCAGGTTGTTTGCCCCTGATCAGACATTGATGTCCTATTCTAAAGATAGGCAATCTGTCACGGTTTCCACTCCCCGTCCACATGGCTAGGGGGTGGAGCCTTCTCCCGGGCCTCACTTCCGGAGCTGGGATGCTTTAAATACTGTCATCTCCGGTGAACCAGCGGCGGCAATAAGCTTAGCGCTGCTTTGCCTATGAGTGCTGGTCCCTGTAAGTGTGATCCTGATACGTTCCCTCTCTGTGCACTAAGCCTCTGTCTGTGTTCTGTCCTCTAGTCGTTCTGCCATTCCTCTGTCCCACCTCCTTACTTCCCACAATAGCCCAGTAGTTCCCCCATTCCTACCTTCCCACTCGGTTGTTTCCTCTGGTACTGAACTCGGCCTGATCTCGACTTCTCCTCTGCCAGTTCCTCCGGTCTTCCTGAGGTTGTACTGTGTATGACCCAGACCCATCTGACCATCCCCCGCATGCCCCACAGCTTCAGCTGTCCGGCTGATGCTGGCAGAAACTGCATCTGCACTCACTGGGAGTTCCCTTCCTTGCTCATTGAGCTCCTTGTAGTGTCTTTCCCTACAGGACTCCAGCCCCCCCTGCTGGCAGCCTGACACCATCAATGTAAAACTAGTGGACAACCCCTTTAATATGCAATTTGTTGTACGGTCAGGAGACGCACAATGAGTTTGGGCATTGCGGGAGTGGGAATGCCTAATTTTGAATGAATTCACAATAATTATTACATTTTCATTGTCTTTCGTTTTTAATCTTTTATTTTATCTTTATTTTTTTTACAGCAAGATTAAACTTGCAAATTATCACATTTTTGTTGTAAAAAAAGAAATTCAATAGATATCCAACAGAACAAAGACTAATGGTAATGTGAGTAGTTTAGGAATCACATTCTGTACACATCAATCACTATGTATGACATTTACAAAAAAATATGAATTATATTTTACAAATGTTTATATGTTTACAATCATACATTATCTTATAGTCAGCTAGTAAAAAAACACCTTTCTGCTTCCCATAGTGTATGGAGCTGAAGGTTTAGAATGAAAATCAACTTCCTCTTATCCAATTATATCATTAACAATCACAAAGATGAACAATCTGCCAGTGATTAGCAACTGCCACCAGTAGAAACAGTGAGGACTAATGATATTTCCTAATAATTCATGCATGTGAATTCATACAATACATTTCCTGTTTAGGCTGCTGTTGTTATTAAGCTAATTAGCGCTGTGGTGTATAAGAGGGTATCAGAAGTGTAGCGTTCCCGCAGGAATTCAGAGGAAAGTTCTGCATTCGCTGCTGTTATTTTTAGCTATGTACTGTTGAGAATTTCCTATATGATCAACTGTTTTATATGCAATTGAAAATCAATGTTTTCCCAAGTCCTATGTGCAGCCTAAAACAAATCCATTATTAATATTGCTCCTACTACATGCTGGATGTAAGCTCTCTTGACTTCATTTGCGTCATTATAGTTATTATAATATGCTAATATAGTAATAATACAGAAATCCAGTGTTTGAATGTTTGTGCAGTATAGCCACGGCTATCACAGACCGCTATGGCATTCCTCTCTATACTACCTGCGTCAAAGGTGATACTTTCTCTTTACTTAATTTATTAACAATATATTTATGTACAGCACCCATTAATATGTCTCATTCTACAGCACTATGTTTTTGGCCTTTGTCCTGGAGTTGGTGCTTAGCTGTGCACAACTTCTAGTCGAAAGGATAGGGGTAACTGTACGGAGCTGGCTGTTGACTAAAGACTTTTAGACCTATGGACAGAGAGCAGAGCCCATAGTTCTAAGGGATTCGGACCTTTTCTAGCACGGAGGCTGGTTACATCTATCTCATTGTTGTTATCACTGTTGTGTTTTATTAGATATTTTCTTGCTTGTAAAGAACACAGAAGGCCAGGCACAAGATTGGTAATTAGAGTAAAGCAATCATTCCATTACTATTGCTAGTGTCATTAGGCCCTCCATTAAGCCATTATTGTTATGTGGATGTCGATAGACCCAGTGGAGCCATCACCATAGAAGGGCTCCCATGCAGTTCCAGGTGAAGGGCCCGTATTCAGAAAAATACCTCCACCAATGCACAGTTAGCATTG
Organism: Anomaloglossus baeobatrachus; assembly: GCF_048569485.1. Classification (NCBI taxonomy): domain Eukaryota; kingdom Metazoa; phylum Chordata; class Amphibia; order Anura; family Aromobatidae; genus Anomaloglossus; species Anomaloglossus baeobatrachus. The sequence continues at coordinate 498,964,464 of NC_134356.1, read as the reverse complement.
GGGAGGAATGTTTCCCAGGGGTTCGGCTGGGAGGCCGCTTGTTGTACTTAGGACACTTAAGGCCCAGTCACACTAAACAACTTACCAGCGATCCCAACAGCGATACAACCTGATAGGGATCGCTGGTAAGTTGCTAGGAGGTCGCTGGTGAGATGTCACACTAAGCGACGCTCCAGCGATCCCACCAGCAACCTGACCTGGCAGGGATCGCTGGAGAATCGCTACACATGGAAGCATGCTGTGCTTGGTAACTAAGGTAAATATCGGGTAACCAACCCGATATTTACCTTGGTTACCAGCGCACACCGCTTAGCGCTGGCTCCCTGCACACCTAGCCACAGTACACATCGGGTTAATTATCCGATGTGTACTCTGCTACGTGTGCAGGCAGCAGGGAGCCGGCTTCTGTGGACGCTGGTAACCACGGTAAACATCGGGTAACCAAGAAGCCCTTCCCTTGTTTACCCGATATTTACCTTCGTTACCAGCATCCGCCGCTCTCACACTGCCAGTGCTGGCTCCCTGTTCCCTGCACTCCTAGCCACAGTACACATCGGGTTAAGTACCCGATGTGTACTCCGGCTACGTGTGCAGGGAGCCAACTGACAGCTGAGAGCGGCAGACGCTGGTAACGAAGGTAAATATCGGGTAACCAAGGGAAGGGCATCTTGGTTACCCGATATTTACATTGGTTACCAGCGTCCGCAGAAGCCGGCTCCCTGCTGCCTGCACATTTAGTTGTTGCTCTGTCGCTGTCACACACAGCGATGTGTGCTTCACAGCGGGAGAGCAACAACTAAAAAATGGTCCAGGACATTCAGCAACAACCAACGACCTCACAGCAGGGGCCAGGTTGTTGCTGGATGTCACACACAGAAACATCGCTAGCAAGTTGTGCCTCAGCAGCGATGTTGCTAGCGATGTTGCTTAGTGTGACGGTATCTTTACAAGGGGATGGGGGATTGTTGCCAGCTGGACCAAGATATTTGTATTACAGTTGTGATATCTGTCATCTAGAGGAGTATAGGCTATGACTGCAGACCATACTGCCCGGAGATTTAAAAGCTGTAGGCCAATAAAAAGTTGGGAGAAACTGGGTATCGTCTGGTATTGGGGCAGTGAAACTAGATGTCTCAGTTGGGGATTTCATGAATTGGGGGCATCTCATTTTGGCCATTTACCTGGAACTGCTGTATAGAAGAATACAAATAATTGCTTTGTTAACCTGCCTAGCTGATTACTACAACCCACAGCCTCAGATCTTCACAGTAACCTTAGATCCTGGCTATTTAAACTTTTGACTGAGAGACTGAGATGAGCTAAACGAGGTTCAGTGTTGGATGTTTGTACCGAACACAGACTTTACAGAAAAAACAGAGTTCCGCTACTTTACATGTGTTCAGTCCAGTGCGAGCCGGTTGCAGTGTTTCATCTGCTTGCACTGGGGGTAAATGTGGGGAGATCATACAAACTCCTTGCAGATGTTGTACTTGGTGGGATTTGAACCCAAGACCTCAGTGCTGAAAAGCAACAGCGCTAACTACTGAGCTCTATATTGCCCATAATTGCACCATTATTGATACTTTAAACATAGCCTGTGTCATATGCCGATGTGAAGCCCCGCAAGTATTGTGTCGGTGCATTACCTTCAGGGACTCCACGCAGCTGGATCCTGTCACAGGTAGGAAATCTTCTATCTAGGATTGTCGTGACGCCACTCTCAGAATTGCGGTCAGTGGGGACCGCCACTGCAGATTAAGGGACGCCTGGGGCTGATGGTGGGTGCAGTCAGTTGTAATCGCCTCCTGAGAGTGAGGCAAGCCCCAGGGCCCTGTGTAAGTGTGTGGAACCACAAGGCGCAGAATAACTCAACACAAGCAGAATGTCTTTCAGGGGTTTTACTCACTGTTGATGGCAGGGTGAGTAACCCGGGCGTAGCTGGGATGAACCAGGCTGGAACCAGGTGTCCTTCAGGCTGACTGATGAGGGTGGCTACCGACTCGCCTTCCTTAGCCCTTTACGTTTTGGGGTAACCCCGACTTTTAGTCCCTATGGGGGTCACCCAGGGAAGTTGCTGGCGCCTCTCTCCCCTTCTTTTTGGCCCGTTTGCTTGTAGCCTGGACCAGGACACTCCGGCTGCTTGCCTCCTGTGAACTATGGGCCCTAACTGTGGCTACGTGGCTGCGGACTCTGTAGTGTGGTCTTGGGGGTATAAAGTGCCCCCTCATGCAGGTTTGGCAAAGGAAAGGTGAATCTATCCCTGCACTGGGACCTGCTACCCGTTTGGGCCTGGTTCTCCCTGACAGTCTCCTTACTTTCCACTCCGTTGCTCTCTCTTTAGCTGTGTGTGGATTTCGGGTAGCACTCCCAGGTGACCGTTCTCCCCCGTCGGTAGTCACTGCGCGGACGCTGTTAGACTGCCACAGCCCCAGGGTCTGCTCCTCACGTCTGCTTTCCCTGAGCTGCACACTAAACCGGCTCACTCGTGGGACCTGCACTGCTGCTCCTGTCTGAGCTCCACTTCCATGCTCCTCACTCCTCCACACTCTGCTTCAGACTGCTCCTCTCCTCCTCCTTCCTCTTTTCCCTTTTGTGCCTGCCTACGTCACCTAGCAACCAGGCTCTCTACCACACCCCTTGAGTGGAGATGGAGGCTTCGCCCCCTCCACCCCTCGGGTGGAGGTGGAGGCTTCGCCCCCTCCTGGGATCCCCAGGGGTCCTCTCAAAGGTACATGTGTGAGACCTGATCACTATGCGCCTGTGTAGTCACACCTCGGTCAGCCTTCTGGATTACCTGTTTGTACTGTCCCCAGCATGGGTGCAGTACTCAGTGGTGCCTGACCAGGTCAGGGGCACCACATTCCCCCTTAGTTATCACCAGCACGTCCTCGGGCTGCAAGACAACATTTTAAAATGCATAAAACATTAAAACATGGTAAAACGTTTTAAAACCACCAGGTACCATACATCACCACCCTCCACCCACAAGTCCGTTAACCCACCCTAAACCCTCTCACGTTGGCCGCGCCTTCAGCCACTTCTGGCAGGATGTAGAGGCGGCTTTCATGGTCTGGTGGTTTCAGAGTATACCTGGCCTGGTGGAGCCGCGCCTTCAGCCTCTTCTGGCAGGATGTAGAGGCGGCCTCCACAGTTGGTGCTGACCAGGTACCCTGTTTGTGGTGGAGAGCCAGGCCCCATAAACAGGCATGCTCCCTGGTTGCAGGCGAGCCAGGCCCCTAAACAGGCTGGCTCTGGTGGTGGTACCTCTGGGGTAACTATTTACACTGCGAGAGTTTGTGGCTATAGCCAGTTCATAGCCTTAAGGTTCATGGGTTTCTCACATTAGTTCATGTGGGCACATGCTTGAACTTGTAAACGTTGCAAAACTTCAAACTTTAACTTCTGTACTTTACTTTACTTTACATGCTTTACACAGATTCCTCCTTACCAGGGCTTGGGCCTGTAGGGCTGCGGCACCTGTTGCTTTCTCCATCTCTGTCATCATCTGTAGTGGTCTCATCAATGGGTTCTTTGTCTTTTCTTTCCTCTTCTTCTGTGTCTGTTTCTTTTGCAGGATTACTGTAGGGACTTCTGGGACATGGTGTAACATCCAGTGCGTACCATCCGCGTTCTCCTTGGTGCATGGTGAATTCCACTGAGTCTCCCATCTGTAAGTTTCTTCCTGGATGTCCTCCAGGCAAATGGGCTCTAACGTCCCTTCTGTTTACAAAGATACCTTCTTTCATGCCAGGTGCAACTATGAAACCATATCCACTCTTCAAGCTGAAGTCTTCCACAACTCCACGACAAAGTGGGCCTCTGACCTGTGATTTGGCTCTTCTTAAAGACCGTTTCTCTTCCAAGTCTCTGGCTGTTACTTCGTCTTTTCTATCTGGAGATTGCTGTGCAGGTGGATCCCTTGTCCTGCTGCGGCGCCGTGTCCTGCGGGCTGGGTCCTGCCTGGCTGCTATCTCACCGCTTGCAGGCTCCCAAGTGATGTATCTGGGCAGATCTTCCTCAGCGGAGGATGTCGGTTCCTCTTCATCCCAGCGGGAGTACGGCAGCATCTCTGGCTCTTGGACTGGTGCTGCATCCACTGCTGATGGCTCTGGGGTCAGCTTCTCAGCTTCCTGGCCTCCTCTCCCCCTTAGTTCTTCTGAGCACTCCTGTTGTGGCAGCGCTGGGGATGGGTGTTCATCAGCCGGCCAGGGCAGTGGACTTTTTGGCGTGGATATTGCCGGAATCTTCCTGGGGGTGTGCGGAGGGAGCAGATACCGGTCCACCATCTCCTGTGGGAACTGGGCCTCTAGGTCAGCCTTCAGCTTCCAGTATTCGGGGTCCTCTCCTATCAGGGACTTCCTAGACTGGGGAGCGGTGTCTGCTCTGGCCTTGCAGGCCGGGGTAAACAGTGGTACAGTCTTGTCTTGGCGGGCCGCGCCTGACATGGCGGCGGCCTGGTCTTGGCGGGCCGCGCCGGGCATGGCGGCGGCCTGGTCTTGGCGGGCCGCGCCTGACATGGCGGCGGCCTGGTCTTGGCGGGCCGGGCAGGGCATCGCTGCGGCGGCCTGAATTGGCGTCGCAGCCGCGATGGGATCTGTGCAGGCTGGGCTGGGCGTCGCTGCAGCGATCTGGGCTTGGCGGGCCGCACCTGACGTGGCTGCGGCCCGGTTCAGCACCTCACTTGTGGCGCGGACGAGCGTCGCTGCTGCGGTGGGGTCTTGGCGGGCCGGGCCTAGCATGGCGGCGGCCTGGGTCAGCGTCACACCTGCGGCGTGGATGAGGGTCGCGGCGGCAGCCGGATCTTTGCGGGCCGGGCAGGGCATCGTTGCGGCGGCCTGGGCTTGGCGGGCCGCACCTGGCGTGGCTGCGGCCTGGTTCAGCATCGCCGCTTCGGGCGCCTCTTCAGGGACCGCGGGCGTGGCAGCAGGGGTCGGGGCACTCGCGCTGGCAGGGGCAACACTGGACTCACCCATCGGTGGCATCATCGGGGTCTGAGTCGTCGCCGCTCGTTCTGGCACTCGTCGCGTGGCTCTCCCCTCATAGGCCCGAACCGCCGCAGCCATCTCCAGAATCTCCGTGCGTCCCTCTCTGATCTGCTGCACGATCCTCGCCTCCAGTCGGTCACTGAACTGGGCAAGCTCCCGGGCCCACCAGGCAGCGGAACCCAGCTCTGGGCTCCTATCTTCAGACGCCATCTTCACCGCGTCGTCGCTGCTCTCCAGGTCTTCTCTCAGCAGCAGACTTCTGACTTCTTCTTGCAGCCGAAGTGCCAATTCCTTCACTTCCTGCAACTCCTTTCCCAGCAGCAGGCTTCTGGCTCCCTTTCTGTCCCGACGTCTCTGAATGCCTCCGCTCTCATCACTTGCGAGGTCAGGACTCTGCAGGGGATCTCTGGGTAGCCACACCTCTTCGTGGGCGGTAACTTCTCCCAGCGCGGGCTGCTGTTGTTTTTCAGCGCGCTTTTCATGGTGGCAATATGGCGGCGCTTCCAATTTTCCAAGCGGACCGCCCAGGCACATGGTCACCTGTCTGAACAGGTCTAGTCCTTATCCTGTTCGTGACGCCAGATGTGAAGCCCCGCAAGTATTGTGTCGGTGCATTACCTTCAGGGACTCCACGCAGCTGGATCCTGTCACAGGTAGGAAATCTTCTATCTAGGATTGTCGTGACGCCACTCTCAGAATTGCGGTCAGTGGGGACCGCCACTGCAGATTAAGGGACGCCTGGGGCTGATGGTGGGTGCAGTCAGTTGTAATCGCCTCCTGAGAGTGAGGCAAGCCCCAGGGCCCTGTGTAAGTGTGTGGAACCACAAGGCGCAGAATAACTCAACACAAGCAGAATGTCTTTCAGGGGTTTTACTCACTGTTGATGGCAGGGTGAGTAACCCGGGCGTAGCTGGGATGAACCAGGCTGGAACCAGGTGTCCTTCAGGCTGACTGATGAGGGTGGCTACCGACTCGCCTTCCTTAGCCCTTTACGTTTTGGGGTAACCCCGACTTTTAGTCCCTATGGGGGTCACCCAGGGAAGTTGCTGGCGCCTCTCTCCCCTTCTTTTTGGCCCGTTTGCTTGTAGCCTGGACCAGGACACTCCGGCTGCTTGCCTCCTGTGAACTATGGGCCCTAACTGTGGCTACGTGGCTGCGGACTCTGTAGTGTGGTCTTGGGGGTATAAAGTGCCCCCTCATGCAGGTTTGGCAAAGGAAAGGTGAATCTATCCCTGCACTGGGACCTGCTACCCGTTTGGGCCTGGTTCTCCCTGACAGTCTCCTTACTTTCCACTCCGTTGCTCTCTCTTTAGCTGTGTGTGGATTTCGGGTAGCACTCCCAGGTGACCGTTCTCCCCCGTCGGTAGTCACTGCGCGGACGCTGTTAGACTGCCACAGCCCCAGGGTCTGCTCCTCACGTCTGCTTTCCCTGAGCTGCACACTAAACCGGCTCACTCGTGGGACCTGCACTGCTGCTCCTGTCTGAGCTCCACTTCCATGCTCCTCACTCCTCCACACTCTGCTTCAGACTGCTCCTCTCCTCCTCCTTCCTCTTTTCCCTTTTGTGCCTGCCTACGCCACCTAGCAACCAGGCTCTCTACCACACCCCTTGAGTGGAGATGGAGGCTTCGCCCCCTCCACCCCTCGGGTGGAGGTGGAGGCTTCGCCCCCTCCTGGGATCCCCAGGGGTCCTCTCAAAGGTACATGTGTGAGACCTGATCACTATGCGCCTGTGTAGTCACACCTCGGTCAGCCTTCTGGATTACCTGTTTGTACTGTCCCCAGCATGGGTGCAGTACTCAGTGGTGCCTGACCAGGTCAGGGGCGCCACACCGACACAATAATTTTGAATTAGCATACAGGACTATACTGATGGATTATAAATTTAAAGTGTGAAATCAATAAGACACCTATGCATGAAATTACAAGAATTTCATGTACAGAAAATTGTCTTGTGCATACAATGCATAAAACGTACTTTGAAAAGCCCCTTGGAGACTAGGCATCTCTGATGACTAATCTGAGGTAGGTCCCTGACGGCTTCTCCTTGCCCCACTCTTCTAGACTGAAATGTCTGTCCCCCACATGGGGGCAGCTGAGGACACTTGCCACTTTTTCCCGTCATTAATCTGGTCTTGGTAATAAGATAAATTTTTATTCTAAAGGAGACAGTCTTTTTCTGTATAGAAATACTCATAAGCAAATAAAAGCCATCCATATGTCTTACTGTTACTAAATGTGGAAGTTGCGAGAGACCTGCAGGTAGAGAGATATGCGTGCTCCTTCATCCAGACCTTTAATTCTTTCCAATAGCTTGGGGCATTCTATTACAGCAGTGTATGGGATCACGACACCCCCGCACGGCTCAGGCTTCCTTCACTGTATAATTCTGATTTTAGATTGACTGTAATAATCCACTTAGTGTGCATTTGATACTCAGCTTGATTCGGTCATTAATCCATGTCTGGTTCCAATATTGTGCCACATGTCTGGACATATTACCCACATATATGACCTGCAGTTTCTTTAATTAGCATTAAATCTGGTACATACTGTAGGAAAAATATAAAGCCTGAGGACAGACGGCAACGGATCACCGTCAGGACAGCTGAGCAGATTAGAAAGGCTTAGTTGAGTTAACTACATTTTGCAGCTATTCTAACTCTGCTGTCTTAATCTCCTCTGGTTTTAAAGGGAAAAAAATGCATATCCTTTTATGCTCTTTGCATTGATTTGTTAATTTCGGATGCTGCCTTCCTGGATTGATAATCAATACTCTTACCTTCCGTGTGATGCCACATAGTAAATTATTGTTGTTTAGAATACTAAGGACAGTAAGTCATCTTATCATAATGAAGGCAGGAAAAATACCAGACAGGCCGTTAAATGTTCATTGGCAAACATTTATTTCACAAACCTTCAGAAAACATAATCTATATTATAATCATAGTTTGTGCAAATTTATCTTGAATTTTATGAAATTCAAAGGTCGTGCCGAAGATGAGGAATTTGAGTTTCCATTTGCTCAAATCACTCCCAAAATATGCCCGGTCACCATCACCATCTTACACATTACAGAACATTGCATTGGTCACTGAAGGCTGACATAACCTCATATACAAAAGGGTGGCCTGCCCCATAATCTTTTCCAGCTAACACACAGCATAGCACAGCCAATCAGGAGGAACTCTCTCATAACCTGTATAAAAGCCAAGGCAGGTAATGTAGGAGCCATTTTAAAGTGATTTAGAAAATGAGAGTACATCAGAGCTCACAGGGCTGTTCACTGTTCACTTACAGTATTTTTCAGATTGTAAGACGCAAAACTGAGCGTAAAACGGGGGTAGGTTTTACAATGCGAATATGGCGTACCGAGGCGGCGGTGGTGGAATGGGTCATAGGAGGCAGGGTCGGCAATACTGAGAGTGTCAGTGCTGTGTCGTGGCGACAGCCGGCTCCAGAGCTTACTGCGGGCTGTATTGAATTTCCCGTGGTTGACACAATGAACTTCAAGAAAATGGTTGCAGAGGTGGCGCATGTGCAGATTGATGTGATGAACTTCAAGAAAGTGGCCGCGGAGGCCTTTCTGTGCACAAGCCGCCTCCTTGGCCATTTTCTTGAAGTCCATCGTGTCAACTGCAGGAGATTCAATAGAGTCCGCAGTCAGATTAGGTGCCTGCACTGCAGCAACAACTAGACACCCTGTCCTGTAACCCTCCTGAGCCACTCCACTGCAGTGACAACCCCGCAGCATGCTGGCAGATCAATGGCGCCCACTACTCAACTCCCCCGAACCTGCAGTATAACCGACGCTCCATCCACTGATACTTCTGAGACGCAACACCTCTTCGGACCCTCATTTTAACATTAAAAATGATTTTTTTTCCTATTTTCCTCGTCTAAATTTGGGGTGCGTTTTATAATTCAGGGCGTCTTATAAAACCGAAAAATACAGTACGTCTCACAGAAATATATTAAATAACTGCATCAGTGATATCATTTTTACAGAAAGAAAAATCTGAAATCAGTATCAGACGCTCTGCTTGCTTGTACTGAGTTTTTATATTTCTTATGCAATCTTTTGCATAAGAAAGGAGTGAACAATAGTTTTGTTTTAAAGAATAAATTTTTTTCTAAAACCTACAAATTTAATTGTAACTGTCTAACTCACAAAGAGTCTGCACTGCAAACCATGTATTAATTTTTACACATTTATTTTAACCTCTTCATGACTTTTGAGTTCAGTTTATGCCATGGTCGGATAGGAGTTCATGACCTAATATGTAAACCTGCGGACCACCGTGCGGAGCTGCCGCCCAACCACCATGCGGACCTGCCGCCCGACCACCGTGCGGACCTGCCGCCCGACCACCATACGGTGCTGCTGCCCGACCACCGTGCGGTGCTGCCGCCCGACCACCGTGCGGTGCTGCCGCCCGACCACCGTGCGGTGCTGCCGCCCAATCTACACCCCACCTACTGTCTCCTCCTTATAATCCTATAGAATGTAAGCCCGCAAGGGTAGGGCCCTCTTCCCTCTGTACTAGTCTGTCTACTGTAACTTGTATATGTATTTTGTATGTAACCCCCTTCTCATGTACAGCACCATGGAATTAATAGTGCTCTATAAATAAATAATAATAACTTGTGTCATAGTGATCACGGGGGCACAGGAGCTGTGCCCACGCGATCACTGCCGGGAGCTTCACGTAAGTTGTAGCTGTCACAGCCAAGGATGGTCCCCATGCCACCCCAGGTTGTTTGACTTCCTAAATGCTGCAATAAATAGCGATCACAGCATTTTCTTAACTATTTTCTGTGACATAACTCTCTGGTTTAAAAGCATAAAACTTAAAGGTTTGAAAACTGTGCAATTTAAAAAAAAATTAACCAAATTTCCCTTGAAGCGTTCCAGAGTTATAACCTCATAACGTGACAATGGTCAGAATTGCAAAAATTGGCCTGGTCAGGAAGGTGAAAACAGGCTCAGGGTTGAAGGGGTTAATAGTCAAGTTTCACATTTGTACATGCCATTAAATACAGAACCTTTTGCAGATACCGGCTTTTTAGTTATTATTATTATTATTATTTATTTATAGAGCACCATTGATTCCATGGTGCTGTACATGAGAAGGGGGTTACATACAGAGTACATATACAAGTTTCAATAGACTGAGTTACAGTATATGTCTACCTAGCATTTATTATTTTATCATTTTTGGAGGGGATTGAATTTAAAAAACGACGTGTAAGTTAATCATGCTTGTCTGTCTTTGCACATCTGTTTTACTAATTATAGTAATTTGGTATCCTCACATGCGTCACCTTTACTGCAGCCTGCTACCACGTTTCATATTCCGAATATGTATCTAACTACCTAACATTTCTTATTATGTCCTTTTTGGAAAGACTTGAATAACTGGGGTTGAAAAGAATGTCAAAAGTTAATTGTAGTGTATAAAATGTATGGTAATCGAAAAAGTGGCAATGGCAATGGACATCAGTGTCAATCAGTGTTCTGCATAGAACGTTCTAGCTCATTGCAAATGACTAAGAATACATTTTGTACTATTTTTTTACCTGAAAGAACAGGAAAAGTCTGTCAGCGCGCTGTGTTTTTAAATGGGCTATTCATTTTATTAGCAAGTTAAAGAGACCCTGTCTCCATTAAAATGCCGTCCAATCTTCAGGCATCAGGCTATAGAGGAAGAGCTGAGAAGATTGATATTTAGTTTCTGAGATTTAGTATACAGTAACTTATGTTTTAATCATGTTTTTGCTCTTTCTGGGATTTCTGTCTGGTGGGCGGTCCTATCAGTGATTGACAGCTATGTCTGGATGCACACTTATACAACAAAGCTGTCAGTCACTGATAGGACCGCCCACCCATAATCCCATAAAGAGCAGATCTTTAAATGGCAAAAACATGAGTTATACTGAATATTTTCCCACAAAACTATATACTGTATCAATCCACTCTGATCTCCCGGCTCTATAACCTGGTGACTGCAGATTATACTGGGTTTTCATGGTGACAGGTTCCCATTTCTATTTTGAAGTAATTTTGCCATTAGTGAGGCTGTGTTTGTATTGAGGATTGAACAGAGTTGGAGACAGTCTTAGGCAGGCTTTACACGTTGCGACATCGGTAACGATATATCGTCAGGGTCACGTCGTTAGTGACGCACATCCGGCGCCGTTACCGACATCGCAGCGTGTAAACCCTAGGAGCGACGATCACCGATCGCAAGAACGTCAAAAATCGTTGATCGGTGACACGTTGCTCCTTTTCATAATATCGCTGCTACTGCCGGTACGATGCTGTTTGTTGTTCATGCAGCACCACACATCACTGTGTGTGAAGCCGCAGGAACGACAAACATCTCTTTACCTGCGTCCACCGCCAATGCGGAAGGGAGAAGGTGGGCGGGATGTTATGTCCCGCTCATCTCCGCCCCTCCGCTTCTATTGGCCGGCCGCTTAGTGACGTCGTGGTGACGTCGCTGTGACGCCGAACGCACCACCCCCTTGAAGGAGGGATTGTTCGGCGGTCACGCAGACGTCGCTGAACAGGTACGTGCGTGTGAAGCTGCCGTAGCGAAAATGTTCTCTACGGCAGCAATCACCACATATCGCATGTGGGATGGGGGCGGGTGCTATCACGCTAAACAGCGCTAGCAATTGCTAGCGATGTCGCAGCATGTAAAGCCTGCCTTAGAAGACCTCCGAGTGTTATACATGTATTTTCAGGGCAAATAAAGTATCTATGAGTCTTTGCAATTTTATTCGGCACATATTGTTTTTTTTTTAATTTGCCAGAAATGGAGAATGGAATCTCAAAAGATTAAATAATTTCTAATGTATAATATATGATATAAAAAATTCTACAGCACAACCAAAGAAATGTATCATCCATATTTCAGGGGGTACAATGCAGTCACTAGCCATAGATTTACAGACATAAAATTATTCTTAGAAATGGTAAGCTGTAAAGTTTAAATTCCATTTTAGGTCTTTTGCAAAGAGTTGAACAGGTTTTAAACAAAATCCAGCAGTCACTGTGACTGTGACTGCAGACTTGCGAATCCTCACATTGTGCACACCGAATGCTGTGAGGATTCTCCGGTGCCTGTGGTGAAACTGAGTGGTTATGTGACTATGTGTGTGCAGTATGCATACTCCTTACCAAATTCCTACTAGACCTGCTCAGCCTCATTCAATACAAAAGAATTGAGTTAGGCCACTCACGTCTAGTTGGAAGGTAATGCAAGTATGCATATGGCTTACTTATGGTCACCTGACTGCTCAATTTCGCCGATAACACTGGACAATCCTGACAGCGTGTGCTGTGTGTGATGTGAAGATTCACAAGTTTGTCATGTTTTATTGGATAGCCCTTCGGCCCAATGTTATACTATGGGGTAGTGGCAACCAGTATTTTTTTCCTTATGCTAATGTCGCATGAGAAAAAATTGCAGCATGCTGCAATTGTCAGCATATATCAGATCCCACGCACCCATTCAACTCTATGGGTGTGTGTAAAACATCGGACTGCACTCAGATGTCAAACTAATTTACACCGACCCTGACAATGTAGAACATGGGGAAATTAAGTTCTTCACCTTCTCCTCACCTGTGCTCCAATTCTCTCGTGCGAGACATTGTATCTTTTCAGACTCTAGAAATGCCTGTTATGCCCATATGTCCAAACAACATTCTGGTTCTGGTTGAGTGGCTCAGGTCCAAATATTGCCATGGGTTCCATAAGTCTATGGTTATTTTCTTGATTTTCCATCTAAGCTACAAAACTTCTAAACTGTGTGGGGTGCATGGCCTGTGCGCTTCAGCTGAAGTTTAGTTCCAGTCTGGCCTTGGTCAAAGGTCTTTGTAAGTTTGTAATCAGGTCAATCTCTGTTTTTCAATTTTTTTTTCTTTGTTTTTTCTTTAAAGCATTCACATTAATGGAATCCTATTTTTGAAAGCTAATGCTTTCTAATACAGTCTATGGTGAAGTTTTCCTTCAGCCGCAGACCAGTATGTATACACAAAGGGTACTTTCATGCTGACGTATAAAACGGATGAGTGCAAAAAAAGCATTCCACTTGGACCAATGTTAATCAATGAGGCAGAGCCGATCTGCTAGTTATTCCTTAGCTCAAATCGGAATGATGAAAAATTTGCAGCATGCTGCTATTGCACTCATCTATTGGACATGACTAGTTAATGCAAGTAAATGGGTGCGAGAAATAAATCGGACGTCACACGCATGTCTGTGTGGCATTAACATTTACATTGTGTTCTACGCTGAGCAGTGAGCAATGCTTTGGGGTTTCCTTCTACAATCCTGAAACATAGGATGTAGATAGAGCCCCTGATGGAGCATTGATAGAGCCGTTAAGTATAATGCGAAACAAGGAGCAACTCTGCACCCGGTCTGGCCTACATACCGGCAGTGTCTTTTCTTTATAGGCATGATAAATTTACTTGTGAGAGTCCATTTGGAGACAGACGCTGTAATGGATGAGCAGGTTTATCCACATCCTTGAGCAATTTTGGAAGTCCAAACCTTTTCTTCAGAAAAAAAAGTGACTTTACAGTATACGGTAGATTGGAAAAACTTTTTAACGTTTCACTTTGGACGCAATACTCCTTATACAATTCAGATCACATGCTACCTGAGCATTAAATAGGACAGAATAAATAGCTTTTTCCTCTCCAGAAAGTTCTCCGAGCATGGATTGTATCATTACAGTTTTCTATCAAATACATAAAAGCGAGCCTGTTGCAAAGTAGGGAATGCTCAATTTTCAGTGTTCAACAGAAGTGACACGTCTAAAGGGGATTTGACAGACAGCTTCATAAACTGTGGTGGCTGCTATGATTTAATACCTGGCTCTATATGGCTGCAAAACCGAGGCAATTTTCAATACTGAATGGATTTTAAGCTTTAGAAGTCCATTTACACTTGTCTTCAATATACTGTTTTATTGACATATAGGTTTAGCAGTCCTTTGGCAGGATGGATTGAGGTTCGTAAGTTGATGCATCCCGCATCCCCAGAAATTTAAATTGTGATTGTCATCATATTCAGGGTATTGACTGCTGAAAAATGAGGCACTGATGTAAAAAAATGGGACAAAAAATGTATGTTAACACCAATGCATAAGATCGGCTTCTATAAATAATTACACTCATGTTGCAAGATGTAAAACCTCAGTTACAGGTTCACCCTTTGTTTTCACGATACTCTGGACCCCGATGATTCCTTCTTCTTTTTATGGCTTATGAATGTCTCTGGAACCTGGACGGAATCAACTTGTACCCATTTTCTTTTATCTAGAGTTGTGCTGCTACTCTTCGTAAATATTGTAACTGGTCTGGAGGGGTTAATTCCGCCCTATTCTTCTTATTCTAAAGGCCGCTTTACATGCTTCGACATCGCTAGAAATTGCTAGCAATGTCGAGCGCTAAAGCACCCGCCCCCATCGTACATGTGATATCATGTGATCGCTGCCGTAGTGAACATTATCGCTACGGCAGCGTCACACGCACATATCTGCTCTGCGACGTCACTGTGACCGCCGAACCGCCTCCTTTCTAAGGGGGCAGTTTGTTCAGCGTCACAGCGACGTCATAGCAGCGTCACCGAACCGCCGCCCAATAGAAGCGGAGATGAGCGGGACGTTACATCCTGCCCACCTCCTTCCTTCCTCATTGCGACTGGCCGCAGGTAAGGTGAGGTTCCTAGTTCCTGCGGTGTCACACGTAGCGATGTGTGCTGCCGCAGGAGCGACAAACTACTTAGTACACCGAGCAGCAGCAATATTCGAGAATAGGGGGGATGTCACCGATGAGTGATTTTGACTGTTTTTGCGACAATTCAAAATCGCTCATAGATGTCAAACGCAACGACATCGCTAAAGCGACCGGATGTGCATCACAAATTCCGTGACCCCAACGAAATTGAGCGATGTCGTAGCATGTAAAGCGGCCTTAAGGCTATGTGCGCACTTTGCGTTTTTACCTGCGTTTTCGCAGCGTTTTAAACTGCAGCGTTTACATGCCAAAAGGCATGCGTTTTGATTATCAAGCAAAGTCTATGGAAAATGTGGATTTCTTGTCCGCACTTTGCTGTTTAAAACGCTGCGTTTAATTTGCATAATTTTGGGCAAAACCTCTGCTTTCAAAGAAGCAGCATGTCAATTGTTTTTGCCATTTAGGCTGCGTTTTGATAACATTGAAGTCAATGAGAAGTTGCAAAAAGCAAGCAACATCAAAATTCCAGCGTTTTACCTGCTTTTCGGCTGCAGAAAGCATGCGTTTATGACATTAAAATAATGGAATGATATGTCTCTTTACACACACACACATAGTCCGACAATTAAATGAATGAAAAATATTAATTTATTGTTATTTTAGCCATAGATAGTATAAAACCGCTATAATTATATTAAATATTACTATTTTCGTTATGATTTAAATAGTTATATTTGTTTTCATTTTTTTCCCCTTTTTTCATAGTGTTTGCATGCTAAAACTTTATTTAGTAGTGTCTTTGTAATTAAAAATGCATCTGACTATAAGAAATGAAAAAGCATGTAAAAAGCGCTAAAAAAGCGGTAAAAACGCTCGCGTATTAATCGCGTTTTTGTGGTCAATAACAACTTTGGGAAAAACCATTTCTGCCAGAGGATGCGTTTAGAACTGCAACTACCTCGACGCAAAGTGCGGACATAGCCTTAATATACAATTAATAAAGACTGCAGTTCTAGATACCCAAATAAGTACAAATACAGCATCATTTTTAATTCAGTGCTATGGAAAAAATATTAAGACATTTATGTACACATTTTGCACTAATTTGCTTCCTAGTTGTTAAAGTAATTTTACAAATTAGTTTAAAAAAAAAAAAAATTAAAAATAATAATAATTTTATAAAATAAATATAAATAAATATATACTGTATATACCTCACAGGGTGAGACTTTGCATGGTGCCCCTAATCAATGTCGATTGACACTAATTTTGTATTTCTTCAACTTTCATACTATTGCACCAACAGTTGTCTCCTTCTCACCCAGCATCTTATGGTTTTGTAGCTTATTCCAGCCTTCTGCAGGTCTATGATCTTGTCCCTGACATCTTTAGAAAGCGCTTTGGTCATGCCCATGTTGTAGAGGTTAGAGTCTGACTGATTGAGTCTGTGGACAGGAGTCTTTTATACAGCTGACAATTTAAAACAGGTGTCTTTAATGCAGGTAATGAGTTAATTAGGAGCGTCTAAGTGGTCTGTAGGAGCCAGAACTCTTAGGCCATGTACCCACGGGAGAAAGTAACTGCGGATTTTGCTGCGGAAAACCCATGGATTTTCTAAATTTTCCAGATAAATATGCGGGTTTACGGAAGTACAGACACTCCCCATGTTATCCTATGGGATTTGGGGAGTGCTGTATCAATGCTGTGGTATTTGCGGCTGCAGAAAATGCTGCAGATTTCCCGCAGCAGCACGTAACTTTATTCATGTGGAATTATCTGCAGAATTCCTGCCTTTCCACTATGGAGATACAGGGTGGGAAATCCGCAGGAATTCTGCACAAAATCTGCACTGTTTCTGCAGGTTTACCACAACAATTCCGCAGAAATACCCCATAAACAGATAGCTGCGGATTCCGGGGAGTTGCTGCGTGAACCTGCGGAAAGTCTGCAGGTACGATCTCCCGTGGGCACATGGCCTTATGGTTAGTAAGGGATCAAATACTTATTACTCTCTGCAAAATGTATATATATATATATATATATATATATATATATATATATATATATATATATATATATATATATATATATATATATATATATATATATTTGCATTGCACATATATATATATATATATATATATATATGTGATTTTCTGGATTTTACATTGGATATTCTATCATTGTTAAAATTAACCTACCCTTCATGTCTTTGTCAGAGGCGAAACTTACAAAATCAGCAAGAGATCAAATAATTATTTCCTTCACTGTATATGAATTTTCAAACCATTTTCTGCTGTAAAACCTGTGTAACCTCTTTACGTAGCTGTTCTTCTGCTTCTGGCATAGAAAAAACAGCACACATTTTCTGGCTGTGTTATCTCTCGTTGGTCTTCCAAAATTTCTTCATTTAGAGTCAGACTATTAGCTGAATAGTGAAAGGTAGCTTTATTTGTCCTTTTGATGGAAAGAATACACATTAGAATGGAGGGAGAGCACCCAGGGCTGACTCTTCACAAATGTCTGTCAGCTCAAGAAAGAAGAGAGCCTTCTGCTGTAAAATGAAAAATCACTTCCGAAATGAAGTTGTGCTGATATATGACATCTAGTGAAGACAGTAGTGTCCTATAAACCTCACATCCGGCATGTTGGCTGAAACAGACAGCCATATTAGCAAAACGTTTGAGACTAGGTGCAGGTTAAAAACTGCATATCACTTGGGCTGAAAGTGAATGAAGGAGCTGAGACATTTGTTATGTCAAATATGTCCATAGCCTTCAAATATTCGTTTTAATTGAACAAATTGTACTCCTTAAAATATATTAGACAAATCACATGATATAATTTCAGGCTGAATTCATGCGGCAGACATGAAAGTCGCTTGCTGTGTAACAATGCCAGCATCTTCCTGTAGCAGCAATGGCTGGACTTTGCTCCAGTTGCTGTTTTCCAATAATTTAAATGTAGCTGTCCATCACTGACAGCTACATGTAAATAGCGTGATCGCCTGTGGACATTTTCACTGGCTCCCATCAGCCCCCACTATCATGTCCCCACATCTGCTTCCTATGAAGTGAGGCGGCGGAGGGGGCGGGTGTGCCTCGGTAGACCTAGTATTAATCACGGGTGAGGGGTTTTGATTGCATTGGCTCAGCAGTCCTCTCTCTTTGGCTCGTGGCCAGGACCCACCCAAAGAGCAAGGGGGGAAAGGATTGTTGGCTGTATTCTGGGAGGAGTGTGTGGCCCTTGAGTGTACAATCCATACCTGGGTTTCCGCCCTCGTGCAGACCAGGATTTTTTTTACCAGGATTCACAGACACAGATTCTTTTTTCTTTTCAAACAGTTATGCACAGTATTTTGGCATCATCATCACTGTGGGCACAACACTTCAATTGTTTTGGTACGGTACAATTTACTTCCAAGACACAATTTTATGGCAGGCAGCACCATAGTTCCTAGCACTATTACTGCTGTATTCTCATCCTTCTCACTGTCTGGCAGCACAGTCTCACACAATAAAGGCATTACATCCCGAAGGACTCCTAGTCTCTTCCCACCTACAGGAACCCCTTTTGTATAATGGTGATAGGCTCATCAACCAGTGATTCCAATGCGACCTGTTCACTCAGGTCTATGCCAAATCTACCCTTAGGCGGGCTTTGCACGCTGCGACATCGGTAACAATGTGTTACCGATGCTGCAGCGATAGTCCCGCCCCCGTCGCACGTGCAATATCTAGTGAAAGCTGCCGTAGCGATTATTATCGCTACGGCAGTTTCACACGCACATACCTGCCGTGCGACGTCCCTCTGGCCGGCGACCCGCCTCCTTCCTAAGGGGGCGGGTCGTGCGGCGTCACAGCGGCGTCACACGGCAGGCGGCCAATTGAAGTGGAGGGGCGGAGATGAGCAGGATGTAAACATCCCGCCCACCTCCGTCCTTCTCATTGCAGCCGGCGGCAGGTAAGGTGAAGTTCCTCGCTCCTGCGGCTTTACACACAGCGATGTGTGGTGCCGCAGGAGCGAGGAACAACATCGTACCTGTCGCTGCACCGGCATTATGGAAATGTCGGAGGCTGCAGCGATGATACGATAACAACGCTTTTGCGCTCGTTCATCGTATCAAAAAGGATTTGCACGTTGCGATATCGACTGCGACGCCGGATGTGCGTCACTTTCGATTTGACCCCATCGACATCGCACGTGCAATGTCGCAACGTGCAAAGCCGCCCATATAGACTAGTACCACTGAAATCATTTGCAACCCAGGAATCCTCTCTAAAGTTCAAGCCTGCTATTAGTTGTGGGTGAGGGCAGTACCCTCTACCCGTCTTCGTCGGAGTCCTTCCCTAATGCATTGGATTATCAGGACTAAATAACTTTGGCACAGACACCCACTTTCTTTGGCATCAGGTATCTAGCTGGCATGCAAACTTCTAATTCTCGCTAGACCTGCTACAGATACAGCGTTCTCACTCTACCTCCTCAACCGA
Organism: Anomaloglossus baeobatrachus; assembly: GCF_048569485.1. NCBI lineage: Eukaryota > Metazoa > Chordata > Amphibia > Anura > Aromobatidae > Anomaloglossus > Anomaloglossus baeobatrachus. The sequence goes on along the minus strand of NC_134356.1, from coordinate 498,945,230 downwards.
CTAAAACTAATATGGAGTTAATCTATATCCTACGATTGGCTCTTGCCACTGTGGCCTGAACCCCCAGAGTTTACCTGTCTCCTTATCTATATTCCTTTTCCAGGGAGCAGTACCTAAATCAGCCACTATATGGCCACATTTACACCTTATGCATAAACACACTGCATACAGCAATACAATTCACATTACAATAACACAATGACGATCCGTGTCTTCAGGGCGGGACACATGGGCCTAGCATCCTCTTACAGTTACTCCACCATTATATTCAGCAGTATCTGTGTCCTGAGCAGACAGAGACAGTTGAAATCAGAACATACCGGGACAGCAGAACAGCTCCCAAATTTTGAGAATGTCTCCGGGATCCTTAATATTAGGGAAGTATGTTTTATTTGTTTTAAAGATAGAAATGAAATGTAAATGTGGAAATGTTTAAGTTAAATAAAGCACAGCAGTAGTGAAAGAACATTAAAATCATGACAATGATAATTCTAGGCATGAAGTTTGAGTTAGTGGATTTATTGTGACCTGAACTACAGTGCCCTGAAAGAATAAACTGTGGACAGTTCCTTCCAGATAATGCTGTTGTCACATTAACCTCATCATTACCTGGACTTTGCTTCATATTTCACTGACAGCTGACTTCATTTCTCCTGGCAAACATAACACTATCTGGTAATCATGTTTATGCAGCATTTAGCAGGCAAGATCCTTGACTCCCATCGGGAAATAAAATTGAATAAATAACAGAGATGTTCCAGGACAGTTAAACCTTAACCTTCTCTGAAAGGCAATAAGGAATGAAAAAACATCTAAGGCTTTGTTTAACATCACAAGGGAGGTACTGTGTATGATTGACATACATGTCTAGAAATACTCCAGATGTTTACCTCTGGCGGAAACCTCAAATGTATACAATAATATGCCATACGGCTGCATACATTGCAGTTTCCTATACAGTAAAATGTATGTTATGCCACCATATATAACCCTAAAGGATGCCAAAAGGATATATTTTTGGCACGCATCACATGATAAAGGTCTATGGACATTAGAGGTGATCACAATTTGAAATTCAAATTCACCAGATTGAACAAATGTTTCCCCAAAGTTGGATTCACAATCAGCGTCGGACTGGAGTGTCTGGGGCCCACCAGAGGAATTGACTCCAGGGGCCCACCCTACAGCGATATACCTGTTAGCTGTTATCCCCATTATAGTGGAGCATCGACTGTGAAACACAGGCGGCTCCTGCACAACTACTGTGCGCACACCATAACGGATGTATAGTTACCGTAGTTTGCAGTAAAGGGGATCTTTGCTGAAAACAAGTGATCACTGATGCACAGGTTAGGTAAATGATCACTTATTGAATGAATGGATCAGTGGTCGAGTCGGACATGAGCTCCACTTTAATGGGGATAAAAGTTGCACGATCGGTGCAGGTCCCAATAACCGGTCCCCACAGATGAATAAGTTATCACTGATCCACAGGCCATGTTCACACGTGCAGTCTTTGGTTAGTATCTTACATCAGTATTTCAAGGCCAAAACTAGGAGTGGGTTAAAAATGCAGAGTTGTTTCTATTATACTATTTATTCTGATTTTACCACTCCTGGTTTTGGCTAGAAATGCTGAGGTAAAAAACTCACCAAATACTCAACATGGGCATATGGCCTTAGAATAAGCGATTACATAGCATATTTTCTACAGTGTAATAGTCACAGGACTGGGAGGGGTTAAACATTCAAGTATTTAATTTCTACTGGAAATAATCTTCCCTTTATTAATAGAGAGAAAAAATGTCCTCCAGACACAACACAATCCACTATACCAAGACCAATAATACCACATACAAGGGAAAAATACCACCACACCGTGACCAGACAACATAATACCACCACATGGTAACTGAATACAACCACATACAAGGGAGAAATACCGCCACACCATAATCAGAGCACATAAGGACCAAATATTACCATATACAAGGGAGAACTACCTCAACACTATGACCAGACCATATAAATGACCAAATAATACCACATACAACAGAGAAATACCACCACACTGTGACCAGACCACATATTACCACCACACAGTGCCCGAATAATACTACAATAATGATAATGAATAAAAACCACAATACTAATAACACTAATATTACCATCAGTGCCATTATACAAAGGAGCTCTGTATATAGTGTCAGTGTACAGGTAATACAGTGATCACCAGTGACATTAATTAGTGACATTTTTACACAGGAGCTCTATATATAGTGTATAGTGTGTGTGTACATGTAATACACTGACTTACCAGTGACTTTTCTAGCTGAAGTTATTCATCTTCGCTTTTCCGCTTCATCCGGTGCTGACCACCATCACTTCTTCCTGCCATGACGCGACTCTACAGAAAATAAAACACAGTCACCTATAGCTGATCACTCCTAGAAGACATTCCTTACTTTTCCCCCAAATTCTACACTACGTCAGAGTTTTGTTCCTCCCATGGAAACAGTATCCTCAAAATTAAATTATATTACAGCAGTAATAATGTCCCCTAATTTGCCCCTACAGTAATTATATTCACTATTTGCCACCATAGTCCCATAATGTATGTTCCTCGTTTTGGCCCCATATATTAATAATATTTCCCATCCTGGTGATTGGACATGAGGCTCCCATGATGTCACAATGTAATGTGAGCCACGAATCGTGATTACTGACAACACTGAAATGGTGCTAGCACCAAAGGTGAATACAATACTTTTATTTTAGCTGGGGAAATAAGGGGAATCAGAAGGAGTTGTTAATTGCTTCCTGCACAAAACATCCACCCTCTAAAATAGCCCCCCCAAAGTGTCCCTTTCCATAATGTTCCCCCAAAACTTCTCCTTTCTATAAAATTTCCAACATACTACGTCTGTGCATAAAGTCCCCCTGCTCCTCATTATACTAATTATACTATGCCACCTTCCACAATCTCCTTCCTAATTGCCCCATCCTGTCTCACATTGTCCTATCCCAGGGTTGGGGAACCTTTTATCTGCTGGGACCCATTTAGAAATTTCTTCCAAACTTCAGGGGCCGCAAAAAATGCATACATCACAAGAGGGCCTGTGGACATACATATACATCACAGGAGGGACTGTCGACATACATATACATCCCAGGAGGGCCTGAGTGTGGACATACATATACATCCCAGGAGGGCCTGCGGACATATATATACTGTACATCACAGGAGGGCCTGAGGACATACATACATACATATACAGTGCCTACAAGTAGTATTCAACCCCCTGCAGATTTAGCAGGTTTACACATTCTGAATTAACTTGGCATTGTGACATTTGGACTGTAGATCAGCCTGGAAGTGTGAAATGCACTGCAGCAAAAAAGAAAGTTATTTCTTTTTTTTTTTTTTTTTTTTAAATTGTGAAAAGTTTATTCAGAGGGTCATTTATTATTCAACCCCTCAAACCACCAGAATTCTGTTTGGTTCCCCTAAAGTATTAAGAAGTATTTCAGGCACAAAGAACAATGAGCTTCACATGTTTGGATTAATTATCTCTTTTTCCAGCCTTTTCTGATTAATTAATACCCTCCCCAAACTTGTGAACAGCACTCATACTTGGTCAACTTGGGAAAGACAAAGGAGCATTCCAAGGCCATCAGAGACAAGATCGTGGAGGGTCACAAGGCTGGCAAGGGGTACAAAACCCTTTCCAAGGAATTGGGCCTACCTGTCTCCACTGTTGGGAGCATCATCCGGAAGTGGAAGGCTTATGGAACTACTGTTAGCCTTCCAAGGCCTGGACAGCCTTTGAAAGTTTCCACCCGTGCCGAGGCCAGGCTTGTCCGAAGAGTCAAGGCTAACCCAAGGACAACAAGGAAGGAGCTCCGGGAAGATCTCATGGCAGTGGGGACATTGGTTTCAGTCAATACCATAAGTAACGTACTCCACCGCAATGGTCTCCGTTCCAGACGAGCCCGTAATGTACCTTTACTTTCAAAGCGTCATATCAAGGCTCGTCTACAGTTTGCTCATGATCACTTAGAGGACTCTGAGACAGACTGGTTCAAGATTCTCTGGTCTGATGAGACCAAGATCGAGATCTTTGGTGCCAACCACACACGTGACGTTTGGAGACTGGATGGCACTGCATACGACCCCAAGAATACCATCCCTACAGTCAAGCATGGTGGTGGCAGCATCATGCTGTGGGGCTGTTTCTCAGCCAAGGGGCCTGGCCATCTGGTCCGCATCCATGGGAAGATGGATAGCACAGCCTACCTGGAGATTTTGGCCAAGAACCTCCACTCCTCCATCAAGAATCTTAAGATGGGTCGTCATTTCATCTTCCAACAAGACAACGACCCAAAGCACACAGCCAAGAAAACCAAGGCCTGGTTCAAGAGGGAAAAAATCAAGGTGTTGCAGTGGCCTAGTCAGTCTCCTGACCTTAACCCAATTGAAAACTTGTGGAAGGAGCTCAAGATTAAAGTCCACATGAGACACCCAAAGAACCTAGATAACTTGGAGAAGATCTGCATGGATGAGTGGGCCAAGATAACTCCAGAGACCTGTGCCGGCCTGA